>NW_021962950.1:0-26296 GCF_901765095.1 Microcaecilia unicolor | reverse complement strand
ACAAAGCTTATACCACTGATTTGTGTTGCCAGGTTGCCCATACAGTAGCTGACCAGGTTTGTACCTGCTTAGCTTCCTGCTTTTCTCCTGTGACATACACCTTCACCACTTGTGTGGCCCCACATAGGGAGAGCTTAACTTGCCATTTATCTAATCTGGGATGCACACCTCCACCAGGCATTTGCCTCCAGAAAGTGGGGAGAGAGAGAAAGAGACTGACCCCATTCATATATTATATATTATATATTATATATTATATATTATATATCTAATTGTCTAATTCTAAAATTGGGTTGGGGTCTTTCTCTCCATTGGGCTCTTGAGATAGTTTCTTTTCATACCCTCCAATCACTTTTACATGGATTATGCAACAAAAGGTTGCACCACTGATTTTGTGCCATGAGGTTGCCCATCCAGTGATTGACCACTGATTTTGTGCCACTGGGTTACCCATCCAGTGGCTGACCATGGTTGCACCTGCTTAGCTTCCTGCTTTTCTCCTGTGACCTACACCTTCACCACTTGTGTGGCCCCACATAGGGAGAGTTTAACTTGCCATTTATCTAATCTGGGATACACACCTCCACCAGGCATTTGCCTTCAGAGGGGGGAGAGAGAGAAAGAGACTGACCCCATTCATATATTATATATCTAATTGTCTAATTCTAAAATTGGGTTGGGGTCTTTTTCTCCATTGGGCTCTTGAGATAGTTTCTTTTCATACCCTCCAATCACTTTCACATGGATTATGCAACAAAAGGCCATGAGGTTGCCCATCCAGTGATTGACCACTGATTTTGTGCCACTGGGTTACCTATCCAGTGGCTGACCATGGTTGCACCTGCTTAGCTTCCTGCTTTTCTCCTGTGACCTACACCTTCACCACTTGTGTGGCCCCACATAGGGAGAGTTTAACTTGCCATTTATCTAATCTGGGATACACACCTCCACCAGGCATTTGCCTTCAGAGGGGGGAGAGAGAGAAAGAGACTGACCCCATTCATATTATACCTGCAATCACTTTCACATGGATAATCCAACAAAAGGTTACACCACTGATTTTGTACCACCAGGTTGCCCATCCAGTGGCTGATCACTGATTTTGTACCACTGGGTTACCCATCCAGTGGCTGACCAGGGTTGCACCTGCTTAGCTTCCTGCTTTTCTCCTGTGACATACACCTTTACCACTTGTGTGGCCCCACATAGAGTGAGCTTAACTTGCCATTTATCTAATCTGGGATACACACCTCCACCAGGCATTTGCCTTCAGAGGGGGGAGAGAGAGAAAGAGACTGACCCCATTCATATATTATATATTATATATCTAATTGTCTAATTCTAAAATTGGGTTGGGGTCTTTTTCTCCATTGGGCTCTTGAGATAGTTTCTTTTCATGCCCTCCAATCACTTTCACATGGATAATCCAACAAAAGGTTACACCACTGCTTTTCTGCCACCAGGTTGCCCATCCAGTGGTTGATCACTGATTTTGTGCCACTGGGTTACCCATCCAGTGGCTGACCAGGGTTGCACCTGCTTAGCTTCCTGCTTTTCTCCTGTGACATACACCTTCACCACTTGTGTGGCCCCACATAGGGAGAGCTTAACTTGCCATTTATCTAATCTGGGATACACACCTCCACCAGGCATTTGCCTTCAGAGGTGGGAGAGAGAGAAAGAGACTGACCCCATTCATATATTATATATCTAATTGTCTAATTCTAAAATTGGGTTGGGGTCTTTTTCTCCATTGGGCTCTTGAGATAGTTTCTTTTCATGCCCTCCAATCACTTTCACATGGATAATCCAATAAAAGCTTATATCACTGATTTTGTGCCACCAGGTTGCCCATCCAGTGGCTGACCAGGGTTGCACCTGCTTAGCTTCCTGCTTTTCTCCTGTGAGATACACCTTCACCACTTGTGTGGCCCCATATAGGGAGAGCTTAACTTGCCATTTATCTAATCTGGGATACACACCTCCACCAGGCATTTGCCTCCAGAAAGTGGGGAGAGAGAGAAAGACTGACCCCATTCATATATTATATATTATATATTATATATCTAATTGTCTAATTCTAAAATTGGGTTGGGGTCTTTCTCTCCATTGGGCTCTTGAGATAGTTTCTTTTCATACCCTCCAATCACTTTTACATGGATTATGCAACAAAAGGTTGCACCACTGATTTTGTGCCATGAGGTTGCCCATCCAGTGATTGACCACTGATTTTGTGCCACTGGGTTACCCATCCAGTGGCTGACCATGGTTGCACCTGCTTAGCTTCCTGCTTTTCTCCTGTGACCTACACCTTCACCACTTGTGTGGCCCCACATAGGGAGAGTTTAACTTGCCATTTATCTAATCTGGGATACACACCTCCACCAGGCATTTGCCTTCAGAGGGGGGAGAGAGAGAAAGAGACTGACCCCATTCATATATTATATATTATATATCTAATTGTCTAATTCTAAAATTGGGTTGGGGTCTTTCTCTCCATTGGGCTCTTGAGATAGTTTCTTTTCATGCCCTCCAATCACTTTCACATGGATTATCCAACAAAAGGTTACACCACTGCTTTTGTGCCACCAGGTTGCCCATCCAGTGGTTGATCACTGATTTTGTGCCACTGGGTTACCCATCCAGTGGCTGACCAGGGTTGCACCTGCTTAGCTTCCTGCTTTTCTCCTGTGACATACACCTTCACCACTTGTGTGGCCCCACATAGGGAGAGCTTAACTTGCCATTTATCTAATCTGGGATACACACCTCCACCAGGCATTTGCCTTCAGAGGGGGGAGAGAGAGAAAGAGACTGACCCCATTCATATATTATATATTATATATCTAATTCTAAAATTGGGTTGGGGTCTTTCTCTCCATTGGGCTCTTGAGATAGTTTCTTTTCATGCCCTCCAATCACTTTCACATGGATTATCCAACAAAAGGTTACACCACTGCTTTTGTGCCACCAGGTTGCCCATCCAGTGGTTGATCACTGATTTTGTGCCACTGGGTTACCCATCCAGTGGCTGACCAGGGTTGCACCTGCTTAGCTTCCTGCTTTTATCCTGTGACATACACCTTCACCACTTGTGTGGCCCCACATAGGGAGAGCTTAACTTGCCATTTATCTAATCTTGGATATACACCTCCACCAGGCATTTGCCTCCAGAAAGTGGGGAGAGAGAGAAAGAGACTGACCCCATTCATATTATACCTCCAATCACTTTCACATGGATAATCCAACAAAAGGTTATACCACTGATTTTGTACCACCGGGTTGCCCATCCAGTGGCTGATCACTGATTTTGTGCCACTGGGTTACCCATCCAGTGGCTGACCAGGGTTGCACCTGCTTAGCTTCCTGCTTTTCTCCTGTGACATACACCTTTACCACTTGTGTGGCCCCACATAGAGTGAGCTTAACTTGCCATTTATCTAATCTGGGATACACACCTCCACCAGGCATTTGCCTTCAGAGGGGGGAGAGAGAGAAAGAGACTGACCCCATTCATATATTATATATTATATATCTAATTGTCTAATTCTAAAATTGGGTTGGGGTCTTTCTCTCCATTGGGCTCTTGAGATAGTTTCTTTTCATGCCCTCCAATCACTTTCACATGGATAATCCAACAAAAGCTTATACCACTGATTTTGTGCCACCAGGTTGCCCATCCAGTGGCTGACCAGGGTTGTACCTGCTTAGCTTCCTGCTTTTCTCCTGTGACATACACCTTCACCACTTGTGTGGCCCCACATAGGGAGAGCTTAACTTGCCATTTATCTAATCTGGGATACACACCTCCACCAGGCATTTGCCTCCAGAAAGTGGGGAGAGAGAGAAAGAGACTGACCCCATTCATATATTATATATTATATATTATATATTATATATTATATATCTAATTGTCTAATTCTAAAATTGGGTTGGGGTCTTTCTCTCCATTGGGCTCTTGAGATAGTTTCTTTTCATACCCTCCAATCACTTTTACATGGATTATGCAACAAAAGGTTGCACCACTGATTTTGTGCCATGAGGTTGCCCATCCAGTGATTGACCACTGATTTTGTGCCACTGGGTTACCCATCCAGTGGCTGACCATGGTTGCACCTGCTTAGCTTCCTGCTTTTCTCCTGTGACCTACACCTTCACCACTTGTGTGGCCCCACATAGGGAGAGTTTAACTTGCCATTTATCTAATCTGGGATACACACCTCCACCAGGCATTTGCCTTCAGAGGGGGGAGAGAGAGAAAGAGACTGACCCCATTCATATATTATATATCTAATTGTCTAATTCTAAAATTGGGTTGGGGTCTTTTTCTCCATTGGGCTCTTGAGATAGTTTCTTTTCATACCCTCCAATCACTTTCACATGGATTATGCAACAAAAGGCCATGAGGTTGCCCATCCAGTGATTGACCACTGATTTTGTGCCACTGGGTTACCTATCCAGTGGCTGACCATGGTTGCACCTGCTTAGCTTCCTGCTTTTCTCCTGTGACCTACACCTTCACCACTTGTGTGGCCCCACATAGGGAGAGTTTAACTTGCCATTTATCTAATCTGGGATACACACCTCCACCAGGCATTTGCCTTCAGAGGGGGGAGAGAGAGAAAGAGACTGACCCCATTCATATTATACCTGCAATCACTTTCACATGGATAATCCAACAAAAGGTTACACCACTGGTTTTGTACCACCAGGTTGCCCATCCAGTGGCTGATCACTGATTTTGTGCCACTGGGTTACCCATTCAGTGGCTGACCAGGGTTGCACCTGCTTAGCTTCCTGCTTTTCTCCTGTGACATACACCTTTACCACTTGTGTGGCCCCACATAGGGAGAGCTTAACTTGCCATTTATCTAATCTGGGATACACACCTCCACCAGGCATTTGCCTTCAGAAAGTGGGTAGAGAGAGAAAGAGACTGACCCCATTCATATATTATATATTATATATATAATTGTCTAATTCTAAAATTGGGTTGGGGTCTTTCTCTCCATTGGGCTCTTGAGATAGTTTCTTTTCATGCCCTCCAATCACTTTCACATGGATAATCCAACAAAAGCTTATATCACTGATTTTGTGCCACCAGGTTGCCCATCCAGTGGCTGACCAGGGTTGCACCTGCCTATTAGCTTCCTGCTTTTCTCCTGTGAGATACACCTTCACCACTTGTGTGGCCCCACATAGGGAGAGCTTAACTTGCCATTTATCTAATCTGGGATACACACCTCCACCAGGCATTTGCCTTCAGAGGGGGGAGAGAGAGAAAGAGACTGACCCCATTCATATATTATATATTATATATCTAATTGTCTAATTCTAAAATTGGGTTGGGGTCTTTCTCTCCATTGGGCTCTTGAGATAGTTTCTTTTCATGCCCTCCAATCACTTTCACATGGATTATCCAACAAAAGGTTACACCACTGCTTTTGTGCCACCAGGTTGCCCATCCAGTGGTTGATCACTGATTTTGTGCCACTGGGTTACCCATCCAGTGGCTGACCAGGGTTGCACCTGCTTAGCTTCCTGCTTTTCTCCTGTGACATACACCTTCACCACTTGTGTGGCCCCACATAGGGAGAGCTTAACTTGCCATTTATCTAATCTGGGATACACACCTCCACCAGGCATTTGCCTTCAGAGGGGGGAGAGAGAGAAAGAGACTGACCCCATTCATATATTATATATTATATATCTAATTCTAAAATTGGGTTGGGGTCTTTCTCTCCATTGGGCTCTTGAGATAGTTTCTTTTCATGCCCTCCAATCACTTTCACATGGATTATCCAACAAAAGGTTACACCACTGCTTTTGTGCCACCAGGTTGCCCATCCAGTGGTTGATCACTGATTTTGTGCCACTGGGTTACCCATCCAGTGGCTGACCAGGGTTGCACCTGCTTAGCTTCCTGCTTTTATCCTGTGACATACACCTTCACCACTTGTGTGGCCCCACATAGGGAGAGCTTAACTTGCCATTTATCTAATCTTGGATATACACCTCCACCAGGCATTTGCCTCCAGAAAGTGGGGAGAGAGAGAAAGAGACTGACCCCATTCATATATTATATATTATATATCTAATTGTCTAATTCTAAAATTGGGTTGGGGTCTTTTTCTCCATTGGGCTCTTGAGATAGTTTCTTTTCATGCCCTCCAATCACTTTCACATGGATAATCCAACAAAAGCTTATATCACTGATTTTGTGCCACCAGGTTGCCCATCCAGTGGCTGACCAGGGTTGCACCTGCTTAGCTTCCTGCTTTTCTCCTGTGAGATACACCTTCACTACTTGTGTGGCCCCACATAGGGAGAGCTTAACTTGCCATTTATCTAATCTTGGATATACACCTCCACCAGGCATTTGCCTCCAGAAAGTGGGGAGAGAGAGAAAGAGACTGACCCCATTCATATTATACCTCCAATCACTTTCACATGGATAATCCAACAAAAGGTTACACCACTGATTTTGTACCACCAGGTTGCCCATCCAGTGGCTGATCACTGATTTTGTGCCACTGGGTTACCCATCCAGTGGCTGACCAGGGTTGCACCTGCTTAGCTTCCTGCTTTTCTCCTGTGACATACACCTTTACCACTTGTGTGGCCCCACATAGAGTGAGCTTAACTTGCCATTTATCTAATCTGGGATACACACCTCCACCAGGCATTTGCCTTCAGAGGGGGAGAGAGAGAAAGAGACTGACCCCATTCATATATTATATATTATATATCTAATTGTCTAATTCTAAAATTGGGTTGGGGTCTTTCTCTCCATTGGGCTCTTGAGATAGTTTCTTTTCATGCCCTCCAATCACTTTCACATGGATAATCCAACAAAAGCTTATACCACTGATTTTGTGCCACCAGGTTGCCCATCCAGTGGCTGACCAGGGTTGTACCTGCTTAGCTTCCTGCTTTTCTCCTGTGACATACACCTTCACCACTTGTGTGGCCCCACATAGGGAGAGCTTAACTTGCCATTTATCTAATCTGGGATACACACCTCCACCAGGCATTTGCCTTCAGAGGTGGGAGAGAGAGAAAGAGACTGACCCCATTCATATATTATATATCTAATTGTCTAATTCTAAAATTGGGTTAGGGTCTTTTTCTCCATTGGGCTCTTGAGATAGTTTCTTTTCATGCCCTCCAATCACTTTCACATGGATAATCCAACAAAAGCTTATATCACTGATTTTGTGCCACCAGGTTGCCCATCCAGTGGCTGACCAGGGTTGCACCTGCTTAGCTTCCTGCTTTTCTCCTGTGAGATACACCTTCACCACTTGTGTGGCCCCATATAGGGAGAGCTTAACTTGCCATTTATCTAATCTGGGATACACACCTCCACCAGGCATTTGCCTCCAGAAAGTGGGGAGAGAGAGAAAGAGACTGACCCCATTCATATATTATATATTATATATCTAATTGTCTAATTCTAAAATTGGGTTGGGGTCTTTTTCTCCATTGGGCTCTTGAGATAGTTTCTTTTCATGCCCTCCAATCACTTTCACATGGATAATCCAACAAAAGCTTATACCACTGATTTTGTGCCACCAGGTTGCCCATCTAGTGGCTGACCAGGGTTGCACCTGCTTAGCTTCCTGCTTTTCTCCTGTGACATACACCTTCACCACTTGTGTGGCCCCACATAGGGAGAGCTTAACTTACCATTTATCTAATCTGGGATACACACCTCCACCAGGCATTTGCCTTCAGAGGTGGGAGAGAGAGAAAGAGACTGACCCCATTCATATATTATATATCTAATTGTCTAATTCTAAAATTGGGTTGGGGTCTTTTTCTCCATTGGGCTCTTGAGATAGTTTCTTTTCATGCCCTCCAATCACTTTCACATGGATAATCCAACAAAAGCTTATATCACTGATTTTGTGCCACCAGGTTGCCCATCCAGTGGCTGACCAGGGTTGCACCTGCTTAGCTTCCTGCTTTTCTCCTGTGAGATACACCTTCACCACTTGTGTGGCCCCATATAGGGAGAGCTTAACTTGCCATTTATCTAATCTGGGATACACACCTCCACCAGGCATTTGCCTCCAGAAAGTGGGGAGAGAGAGAAAGAGACTGACCCCATTCATATATTATATATTATATATCTAATTGTCTAATTCTAAAATTGGGTTGGGGTCTTTTTCTCCATTGGGCTCTTGAGATAGTTTCTTTTCATGCCCTCCAATCACTTTCACATGGATAATCCAACAAAAGCTTATACCACTGATTTTGTGCCACCAGGTTGCCCATCTAGTGGCTGACCAGGGTTGCACCTGCTTAGCTTCCTGCTTTTCTCCTGTGACATACACCTTCACCACTTGTGTGGCCCCACATAGGGAGAGCTTAACTTACCATTTATCTAATCTGGGATACACACCTCCACCAGGCATTTGCCTTCAGAGGTGGGAGAGAGAGAAAGAGACTGACCCCATTCATATATTATATATCTAATTGTCTAATTCTAAAATTGGGTTGGGGTCTTTTTCTCCATTGGGCTCTTGAGATAGTTTCTTTTCATGCCCTCCAATCACTTTCACATGGATAATCCAACAAAAGCTTATATCACTGATTTTGTGCCACCAGGTTGCCCATCCAGTGGCTGACCAGGGTTGCACCTGCTTAGCTTCCTGCTTTTCTCCTGTGAGATACACCTTCACCACTTGTGTGGCCCCATATAGGGAGAGCTTAACTTGCCATTTATCTAATCTGGGATACACACCTCCACCAGGCATTTGCCTCCAGAAAGTGGGGAGAGAGAGAAAGAGACTGACCCCATTCATATATTATATATTATATATCTAATTGTCTAATTCTAAAATTGGGTTGGGGTCTTTTTCTCCATTGGGCTCTTGAGATAGTTTCTTTTCATGCCCTCCAATCACTTTCACATGGATAATCCAACAAAAGCTTATACCACTGATTTTGTGCCACCAGGTTGCCCATCTAGTGGCTGACCAGGGTTGCACCTGCTTAGCTTCCTGCTTTTCTCCTGTGACATACACCTTCACCACTTGTGTGGCCCCACATAGGGAGAGCTTAACTTACCATTTATCTAATCTGGGATACACACCTCCACCAGGCATTTGCCTTCAGAGGGGGGAGAGAGAGAAAGAGACTGACCCCATTCATATATTATATATCTAATTGTCTAATTCTAAAATTGGGTTGGGGTCTTTTTCTCCATTGGGCTCTTGAGATAGTTTCTTTTCATGCCCTCCAATCACTTTCACATGGATAATCCAACAAAAGCTTATACCACTGATTTTGTGCCACCAGGTTGCCCATCCAGTGGCTGACCAGGGTTGTACCTGCTTAGCTTCCTGCTTTTCTCCTGTGACATACACCTTCACCACTTGTGTGGCCCCACATAGGGAGAGCTTAACTTGCCATTTATCTAATCTGGGATACACACCTCCACCAGGCATTTGCCTTCAGAGGTGGGAGAGAGAGAAAGAGACTGACCCCATTCATATATTATATATCTAATTGTCTAATTCTAAAATTGGGTTAGGGTCTTTTTCTCCATTGGGCTCTTGAGATAGTTTCTTTTCATGCCCTCCAATCACTTTCACATGGATAATCCAACAAAAGCTTATATCACTGATTTTGTGCCACCAGGTTGCCCATCCAGTGGCTGACCAGGGTTGCACCTGCTTAGCTTCCTGCTTTTCTCCTGTGAGATACACCTTCACCACTTGTGTGGCCCCATATAGGGAGAGCTTAACTTGCCATTTATCTAATCTGGGATACACACCTCCACCAGGCATTTGCCTCCAGAAAGTGGGGAGAGAGAGAAAGAGACTGACCCCATTCATATATTATATATTATATATTATATATCTAATTGTCTAATTCTAAAATTGGGTTGGGGTCTTTCTCTCCATTGGGCTCTTGAGATAGTTTCTTTTCATACCCTCCAATCACTTTTACATGGATTATGCAACAAAAGGTTGCACCACTGATTTTGTGCCATGAGGTTGCCCATCCAGTGATTGACCACTGATTTTGTGCCACTGGGTTACCCATCCAGTGGCTGACCATGGTTGCACCTGCTTAGCTTCCTGCTTTTCTCCTGTGACCTACACCTTCACCACTTGTGTGGCCCCACATAGGGAGAGTTTAACTTGCCATTTATCTAATCTTGGATATACACCTCCACCAGGCATTTGCCTCCAGAAAGTGGGGAGAGAGAGAAAGAGACTGACCCCATTCATATATTATATATTATATATCTAATTGTCTAATTCTAAAATTGGGTTGGGGTCTTTTTCTCCATTGGGCTCTTGAGATAGTTTCTTTTCATGCCCTCCAATCACTTTCACATGGATAATCGAACAAAAGCTTATATCACTGATTTTGTGCCACCAGGTTGCCCATCCAGTGGCTGACCAGGGTTGCACCTGCTTAGCTTCCTGCTTTTCTCCTGTGAGATACACCTTCACCACTTGTGTGGCCCCATATAGGGAGAGCTTAACTTGCCATTTATCTAATCTGGGATACACACCTCCACCAGGCATTTGCCTCCTGAAAGTGGGGAGAGAGAGAAAGAGACTGACCCCATTCATATATTATATATTATATATCTAATTGTCTAATTCTAAAATTGGGTTGGGGTCTTTTTCTCCATTGGGCTCTTGAGATAGTTTCTTTTCATGCCCTCCAATCACTTTCACATGGATAATCCAACAAAAGCTTATACCACTGATTTTGTGCCACCAGGTTGCCCATCTAGTGGCTGACCAGGGTTGCACCTGCTTAGCTTCCTGCTTTTCTCCTGTGACATACACCTTCACCACTTGTGTGGCCCCACATAGGGAGAGCTTAACTTACCATTTATCTAATCTGGGATACACACCTCCACCAGGCATTTGCCTTCAGAGGGGGGAGAGAGAGAAAGAGACTGACCCCATTCATATATTATATATCTAATTGTCTAATTCTAAAATTGGGTTGGGGTCTCTTTCTCCATTGGGCTCTTGAGATAGTTTCTTTTCATGCCCTCCAATCACTTTCACATGGATAATCCAACAAAAGCTTATACCACTGATTTTGTGCCACCAGGTTGCCCATCTAGTGGCTGACCAGGGTTGCACCTGCTTAGCTTCCTGCTTTTCTCCTGTGACATACACCTTCACCACTTGTGTGGCCCCACATAGGGAGAGCTTAACTTACCATTTATCTAATCTGGGATACACACCTCCACCAGGCATTTGCCTTCAGAGGGGGGAGAGAGAGAAAGAGACTGACCCCATTCATATATTATATATCTAATTGTCTAATTCTAAAATTGGGTTGGGGTCTTTTTCTCCATTGGGCTCTTGAGATAGTTTCTTTTCATACCCTCCAATCACTTTCACATGGATTGTGCAACAAAAGGTTGCACCACTGATTTTGTGCCATGAGGTTGCCCATCCAGTGATTGACCACTGATTTTGTGCCACTGGGTTACCCATCCAGTGGCTGACCATGGTTGCACCTGTTTAGCTTCCTGCTTTTCTCCTGTGACCTACACCTTCACCACTTGTGTGGCCCCACATAGGGAGAGTTTAACTTGCCATTTATCTAATCTGGGATACACACCTCCACCAGGCATTTGCCTTCAGAGGGGGGAGAGAGAGAAAGAGACTGACCCCATTCATATATTATATATTATATATCTAATTGTCTAATTCTAAAATTGGGTTGGGGTCTTTCTCTCCATTGGGCTCTTGAGATAGTTTCTTTTCATGCCCTCCAATCACTTTCACATGGATTATCCAACAAAAGGTTACACCACTGATTTTGTGCCATGAGGTTGCCCATCCAGTGATTGACCACTGATTTTGTGCCACTGGGTTACCCATCCAGTGGCTGACCATGGTTGTACCTGCTTAGCTTCCTGCTTTTATCCTGTGACATACACCTTCACCACTTGTGTGGCCCCACATAGGGAGAGCTTAACTTGCCATTTATCTAATCGGGGATATACACCTCCACCAGGCATTTGCCTCCAGAAAGTGGGGAGAGAGAGAAAGAGACTGACCCCATTCATATTATACCTCCAATCACTTTCACATTGATAATCCAACAAAAGGTTACACCACTGATTTTGTACCACCAGGTTGCCCATCCAGTGGCTGATCACTGATTTTGTGCCACTGGGTTACCCATCCAGTGGCTGACCAGGGTTGCACCTGCTTAGCTTCCTGCTTTTCTCCTGTGACATACACCTTTACCACTTGTGTGGCCCCACATAGAGTGAGCTTAACTTGCCATTTATCTAATCTGGGATACACACCTCCACCAGGCATTTGCCTTCAGAGGGGGAGAGAGAGAAAGAGACTGACCCCATTCATATATTATATATCTAATTGTCTAATTCTAAAATTGGGTTGGGGTCTTTTTCTCCATTGGGCTCTTGAGATAGTTTCTTTTCATGCCCTCCAATCACTTTCACATGGATAATCCAACAAAAGCTTATACCACTGATTTTGTGCCACCAGGTTGCCCATCTAGTGGCTGACCAGGGTTGCACCTGCTTAGCTTCCTGCTTTTCTCCTGTGACATACACCTTCACCACTTGTGTGGCCCCACATAGGGAGAGCTTAACTTGCCATTTATCTAATCTGGGATACACACCTCCACCAGGCATTTGCCTTCAGAGGGGGGAGAGAGAGAAAGAGACTGACCCCATTCATATATTATATATTATATATCTAATTGTCTAATTCTAAAATTGGGTTGGGGTCTTTTTCTCCATTGGGCTCTTGAGATAGTTTCTTTTCATGCCCTCCAATCACTTTCACATGGATTATGCAACAAAAGGTTGCACCACTGATTTTGTGCCACCAGGTTGCCCATCCAGTGGTTGACTACTGATTTTGTGCCACTGGGTTGCCCATCCAGTGGCTGACTAGGGTTGTACCTCCTTAGCTTCCTGCTTTTCTCCTGTGACATACACCTTCACCACTTGTGTGGCCCCATGTAGGAAGAGCTTAACTTGCCATTTATCTAATCTGGGATACACACCTCCACCAGGCATCTGCCTCCAGAATGTGGGGAGAGAGAGAAAGAGACTGACCCCATTCATATATTATATATTATATATCTAATTGTCGAATTCTAAAATTGGGTTGGGGTCTTTCTCTCCATTGGGCTCTTGAGATAGTTTCTTTTCATGCCCTCCAATCACTTTCACATGGATTATCCAACAAAAGCTTATATCACTGATTTTGTGCCACCAGGTTGCCCATCCAGTGGCTGACCAGGGTTGCACCTGCTTAGCTTCTTGCTTTTCTCCTGTGACATACACCTTCACCACTTGTGTGGGCCCACATAGGGAGAGCTTAACTTGCCATTTATCTAATCTGGGATACACACCTCCACCAGGCATTTGCCTTCAGAGGGGTGAGAGAGAGAAAGAGACTGACCCCATTCATATATTATATATTATATATCTAATTTTCTAATTCTAAAATTGGGTTGGGGTCTTTCTCTCCATTGGGCTCTTGAGATAGTTTCTTTTCATGCCCTCCAATCACTTTCACATGGATTAACCAACAAAAGGTTATACCACTGCTTTTGTGCCACCAGGTTACCCATCTAGTGGTTGACCCAACAAAAGGTTATACCACTGCTTTTGTGCCACCAGGTTACCCATCTGGTGGTTGACCACTGATTTTGTGCCACTGGGTTACCCATCCAGTGGCTGACCATGGTTGCACTTGCTTAGCTTCCTGCTTTTCTCCTGTGACATACACCTTCACCACTTGTGTGGCCCCACATAGGGGGAGCTTAACTTGCCATTTATCTAATCTGGGATACACACCTCCACCAGGCATTTGCCTCCAGAAAGTGGGGAGAGAGAGAAAGAGACTGACCCCATTCATATATTATATATTATATATCTAATTGTCTAATTCTAAAATTGGGTTGGGGTCTTTCTCTCCATTGGGCTCTTGAGATATTTTCTTTTCATGCCCTCCAATCACTTTCACATGGATTATGCAACAAAAGGTTGCACCACTGATTTTGTGCCACCAGGTTGCCCATCCAGTGGTTGACTACTGATTTTGTGCCAATGGGTTGCCCATCCAGTGGTTAACCAGGGTTGCACCTGCTTAGCTTCCTGCTTTTCTCCTGTGAGATACACCTTCACCACTTGTGTGGCCCCACATAGGGAGAGCTTAACTTGCCATTTATCTAATCTGGGATACACACCTCCACCAGGCATTTGCCTTCAGAGGGGGGGAGAGAGAGAGAAAGAGACTGACCCCATTCATATTATACCTCCAATCACTTTCACATGGATAATCCAACAAAAGGTTACACCACTGATTTTGTGCCACCAGGTTGCCCACCCAGTGGTGGCCACTGATTTTGTGCCACTGGGTTGCCCATCCTGTGGCTGACCAGGGTTGCACCTGCTTTTCTCCTGTGACATACACCTTCACCACTTGTGTGGCCCCACATAGGGAGAGCTTAACTTGCCATTTATCTAATCTGGGATACACACCTCCACCAGGCATTTGCCTTCAGAGGGGGGAGACAGAGAAAGAGTCTGACCCCATTCATATATTATATATCTAATTGTCTAATTCTAAAATTGGGTTGGGGGTCTTTCTCTCCATTGGGCTCTTGAGATGGTTTCTTTTCATGCCCTCCAATCACTTTCACATGGATTATGCAACAAAGGGTTACACTACTGATTTTGTGCCATGAGGTTGCCCATCCAGTGGTTGACCACTGATTTTGTGCCACTGGGTTGCCCATCCAGTGGCTGACCATGGTTGCACCTGCTTAGCTTCTTGCTTTTCTCCTGTGACATACACCTTCACCACTTGTGTGGCCCCACACAGAGAGAGCTTAACTTGCCATTTATCTAATCTGGGATACACACCTCCACCAGGCATTTGCCTTCAGAGGGGGGAGAGAGAGAAAGAGCCTGACCCCATTCATATATTATATATCTAATTGTCTAATTCTAAAATTGGGTTGGGGTCTTTCTCTCCATTGGGCTCTTGAGATAGTTTCTTTTCATGCCCTCCAATCACTTTCACATGGATTATCCAACAAAAGGTTACACCACTGCTTTTGTGCCACCAGGTTGCCCATCCAGTGGCTGACCAGGGTTGCACCTGCTTAGCTTCCTGCTTTTCTCCTGTGACATACACCTTCACCACTTGTGTGGCCCCACATAGGGAGAGCTTAACTTGCCATTTATCTAATCTGGGATACACACCTCCACCAGGCATTTGCCTTCAGAAAGTGGGTAGAGAGAGAAAGAGACTGACCCCATTCATATATTATATATTATATATCTAATTGTCTAATTCTAAAATTGGGTTGGGGTCTTTCTCTCCATTGGGCTCTTGAGATAGTTTCTTTTCATACCCTCCAATCACTTTCACATGGATTATGCAACAAAAGGTTGCACCACTGATTTTGTGCCATGAGGTTGCCCATCCAGTGATTGACCACTGATTTTGTGCCACTGGGTTACCCATCCAGTGGCTGACCAGGGTTGCACCTGCTTAGCTTCCTGTGATGTACACCTTCACCACTTGTGTGGCCCCACACAGGGAGAGCTTAACTTGCCAATTATCTAATCTGGGATACACACCTCCACCAGGCATTTGCCTTCAGAGGGGGAAGACAGAGAAAGAAACTGACCCCATTCATATATTATATATCTAATTGTCTAATTCTAAAATTGGGTTGGGGTCTTTCTCTCCATCGGGCTCTTGAGATAGTTTCTTTTCATGCCCTCCAATCACTTTCACATGGATAATCCAACAAAAGCTTATACCACTGATTTTTTGCCACCAGGTTGCCCATCCAGTGGCTGACCAGGGTTGCACCTGCTTAGCTTCCTGTGATGTACACCTTCACCACTTGTGTGGCCCCATGTAGGGAGAGCTTAACTTGCCATTTATCTAATCTGGGATACACACCTCCACCAGGCATTTGCCTTCTGATGGGTGAGAGAGAGAAAGAGACTGACCCCATTCATATATTAGATATTATATATCTAATTGTCTAATTCTAAATTTGGGTTGGGGTCTTTCTCTCCATTGGGCTCTTGAGATATTTTCTTTTCATGCCCTCCAATCACTTTCACATGGATTATGCAACAAAAGGTTGCACCACTGATTTTGTGCCACCAGGTTGCCCATCCAGTGGTTGACCAGGGTTGCACCTGCTTAGCTTCCTGCTTTTCTCCTGTGAGATACACCTTCACCACTTGTGTGGCCCCACATAGGGAGAGCTTAACTTGCCATTTATCTAATCTGGGATACACACCTCCACCAGGCATTTGCCTTCAGAGGGGGGGAGAGAGAGAAAGAGACTGACCCCATTCATATATTAGATATATATCTAATTGTCTAATTCTGAAATTGGGTTGGGGTCTTTCTCTCCATTGGGCTCTTGAGATAGTTTCTTTTCATGCCCTCCAATCACTTTCACATGGATTATGCAACAAAAGGTTACACCACTGATTTTGTGCTATGAGGTTGCCCATCCAGTGGTTGACCACTGATTTTGTGCCACTGGGTTACCCATCCAGTGGCTGACCATGGTTGCACTTGCTTAGCTTCCTGCTTTTCTCCTGTGACATACACCTTCACCACTTGTGTAGCCCCATATAGGGAGAGCTTAACTTGCCATTTATCTAATCTGGGATACACACCTCCACCAGGCATTTGCCTTCAGAGGGGGGAGAGAGAGAAAGAGACTGACCCCATTCATATATTATATATTATATATCTAATTCTAAAATTGGGTTGGGGTCTTTCTCTCCATTGGGCTCTTGAGATAGTTTCTTTTCATGCCCTCCAATCACTTTCACATGGATAATCCAACAAAAGCTTATACCACTGATTTTGTGCCACCAGGTTGCCCATCCAGTGGCTGACCAGGGTTGCACCTGCTTAGCTTCCTGCTTTTCTCCTGTGACATACACCTTCACCACTTGTGTGGCCCCACATAGGGAGAGCTTAACTTGCCATTTATCTAATCTGGGATACACACCTCCACCAGGCATTTGCCTTCAGAGGGGGGAGAGAGAGAAAGACCCCATTCATATTATACCTCCAATCACTTTCACATGGATAATCGAACAAAAGGTTACACCACTGATTTTGTGCCACCGGGTTGCCCATCCAGTGGCTGACCACTGATTTTGTGCCACTGGGTTACCCATCCAGTGGCTGACCAGAGTTGCATCTGCTTAGCTTTCTTCTTTTCTCCTGTGACATACACCTTCACCACTTGTGTGGCCCCACATAGGGAGAGCTTAACTTGCCATTTATCTAATCTGG
Source organism: Microcaecilia unicolor (assembly GCF_901765095.1). Lineage (NCBI taxonomy): Eukaryota > Metazoa > Chordata > Amphibia > Gymnophiona > Siphonopidae > Microcaecilia > Microcaecilia unicolor. The sequence goes on along the minus strand of NW_021962950.1, from coordinate 8,966 downwards.
AATACACACCTCCACCAGGCATTTGCCTTCAGAGGGGGGAGAGAGAGAAAGAGACTGACCCCATTCATATATTATATATTATATATCTAATTGTCTAATTCTAAAATTGGGTTGGGGTCTTTTTCTCCATTGGGCTCTTGAGATAGTTTCTTTTCATGCCCTCCAATCACTTTCACATGGATAATCCAACAAAAGCTTATATCACTGATTTTGTGCCACCAGGTTGCCCATCCAGTGGCTGACCAGGGTTGCACCTGCTTAGCTTCCTGCTTTCTCCTGTGAGATACACCTTCACCACTTGTGTGGCCCCATATAGGGAGAGCTTAACTTGCCATTTATCTAATCTGGGATACACACCTCCACCAGGCATTTGCCTTCAGAGGGGGGAGAGAGAGAAAGAGACTGACCCCATTCATATATTATATATCTAATTGTCTAATTCTAAAATTGGGTTGGGGTCTTTCTCTCCATTGGGCTCTTGAGATAGTTTCTTTTCATGCCCTCCAATCACTTTCACATGGATTATCCAACAAAAGGTTACACCACTGCTTTTGTGCCACCAGGTTGCCCATCCAGTGGCTGACCAGGGTTGCACCTGCTTAACTTCCTGCTTTTCTCCTGTGACATACACCTTCACCACTTGTGTGGCCACACATAGGGAGAGCTTAACTTGCCATTTATCTAATCTGGGATACACACCTCCACCAGGCATTTGCCCTCAGAAAGTGGGTAGAGAGAGAAAGAGACTGACCCCGTTCATATATTATATATTATATATCTAATTGTCTAATTCTAAAATTGGGTTGGGGTCTTTCTCTCCATTGGGCTCTTGAGATAGTTTCTTTTCATACCCTCCAATCACTTTCACATGGATTATGCAACAAAAGGTTGCACCACTGATTTTGTGCCATGAGGTTGCCCATCCAGTGATTCACCACTGATTTTGTGCCACTGGGTTACTCATCCAGTGGCTGACCATGGTTACACCTGCTTAGCTTCCTGCTTTTCTCCTGTGACATACACCTTCACCACTTGTGTGGCCCCACATAGGGAGAGCTTAACTTGCCATTTATCTAATCTGGGATACACACCTCCACCAGGCATTTGCCTCCAGAAAGTGGGGAGAGAGAGAAAGAGATTGAGCCCATTCATATATTATATTATATATCTAATTGTCTAATTCTAATTCTAAAATTGGGTTGGGGTCTTTCTCTCCATTGGGCTCTTGAGATAGTTTCTTTTCATGCCCTCCAATCACTTTCACATGGATAATCCAACAAAAGCTTATACCACTGATTTTGTGCCACCAGGTTGCCTATCCAGTGGCTGACCAGGGTTGCACCTGCTTAGCTTCCTGCTTTTCTCCTGTGATGTACACCTTCACCACTTGTGTGGCCCCACATAGGGAGAGCTTAACTTGCCATTTATCTAATCTGGGATACACACCTCCACCAGGCATTTGCCTCCAGAAAGTGGGGAGAGAGAGAAAGTGACTGAGCCCATTCATATATTATATTATATATCTAATTGTCTAATTCTAAAATTGGGTTGGGGTCTTTCTCTCCATTGGGCTCTTGAGATAGTTTCTTTTCATGCCCTCCAATCACTTTCACATGGATAATCCAACAAAAGGTTACACCACTGATGTTGTGCCATGAGGTTGCCCATCCAGTGGTTGACCACTGATTTTGTGCCACTGGGTTACCCATCCAGTGGTTGACCACTGATTTTGTGCCACTGGGTTGCCCATCCAGTGGCTGACCATGGTTGCACCTGCTTAGCTTCCTGCTTTTCTCCTGTGACATACACCTTCACCACTTGTGTGGCCCCCACATAGGGAGAGCTTAACTTGCCATTTATCTAATCTGGGATACACACCTCCACCAGGCATTTGCCTTCAGAAAGTGGGTAGAGAGAGAAAGAGACTGACCCCGTTCATATATTATATATTATATATCTAATTGTCTAATTCTAAAATTGGGTTGGGGTCTTTCTCTCCATTGGGCTCTTGAGATAGTTTCTTTTCATACCCTCCAATCACTTTCACATGGATTATGCAACAAAAGGTTGCACCACTGATTTTGTGCCATGAGGTTGCCCATCCAGTGATTCACCACTGATTTTGTGCCACTGGGTTACCCATCCAGTGGCTGACCATGGTTGCACCTGCTTAGCTTCCTGCTTTTCTCCTGTGACATACACCTTCACCACTTGTGTGGCCCCACATAGGGAGAGCTTAACTTGCCATTTATCTAATCTGGGATACACACCTCCACCAGGCATTTGCCTCCAGAAAGTGGGGAGAGAGAGAAAGAGATTGAGCCCATTCATATATTATATTATATATCTAATTGTCTAATTCTAATTCTAAAATTGGGTTGGGGTCTTTCTCTCCATTGGGCTCTTGAGATAGTTTCTTTTCATGCCCTCCAATCACTTTCAGATGGATAATCCAACAAAAGCTTATACCACTGATTTTGTGCCACCAGGTTGCCTATCCAGTGGCTGACCAGGGTTGCACCTGCTTAGCTTCCTGCTTTTCTCCTGTGATGTACACCTTCACCACTTGTGTGGCCCCACATAGGGAGAGCTTAACTTGCCATTTATCTAATCTGGGATACACACCTCCACCAGGCATTTGCCTCCAGAAAGTGGGGAGAGAGAGAAAGTGACTGAGCCCATTCGTATATTATATTATATATCTAATTGTCTAATTCTAAAATTGGGTTGGGGTCTTTCTCTCCATTGGGCTCTTGAGATAGTTTCTTTTCATGCCCTCCAATCACTTTCACATGGATAATCCAACAAAAGGTTACACCACTGATGTTGTGCCATGAGGTTGCCCATCCAGTGGTTGACCACTGATTTTGTGCCACTGGGTTACCCATCCAGTGGCTGACCATGGTTGCACCTGCTTAGCTTCCTGCTTTTCTCCTGTGACATACACCTTCACCACTTGTGTGGCCCCACATAGGGAGAGCTTAACTTGCCATTTATCTAATCTGGGATACACACCTCCACCAGGCATTTGCCTTCAGAGGGGGGGAGAGAGAGAAAGAGACTGACCCCATTCATATTATACCTCCAATCACTTTCACATGGATAATCCAACAAAAGGTGACACCACTGATTTTGTACCACCAGGTTGCACATCCAGTGGCTGACCACTGATTTTGTGCCACTGGGTTACCCATCCAGTGGCTGACCAGGGTTGCACCTGCTTAGCTTCCTGCTTTTCTCCTGTGACATACACCTTCACCACTTGTGTGGTCCCATATAGGGAGAGCTTAACTTGCCATTTATCTAATCTGGGATACACACCTCCACCAGGCATTTGCCTTCAGAAAGTGGGTAGAGAGAGAAAGAGACTGACCCCATTCATATATTATATATCTAATTGTCTAATTCTAAAATTGGGTTGGGGTCTTTCTCTCCATTGGGCTCTTGAGATAGTTTCTTTTCATACCCTCCAATCACTTTCACATGGATTATGCAACAAAAGGTTGCACCACTGATTTTGTGCCATGAGGTTGCCCATCCAGTGATTCACCACTGATTTTGTGCCACTGGGTTGCCCATCCAGTGGCTGACCATGGTTGCACCTGCTTAGCTTCCTGCTTTTCTCCTGTGACATACACCTTCACCACTTGTGTGGCCCCACATAGGGAGAGCTTAACTTGCCATTTATCTAATCTGGGATACACACCTCCACCAGGCATTTGCCTTCAGAGGGGGGGAGAGAGAGAATGAGATTGACCCCATTCATATTATACCTCCAATCACTTTCACATGGATAATCCAACAAAAGGTTACACCACTGATTTTGTGCCACCAGGTTGCCCATCCAGTGGCTGACCAGGGTTGCACCTGCTTAGTTTCCTGCTTTTCTCTTGTGACATACACCTTCACCACTTGTGTGGCCCCACATAGGGAGAGCTTAACTTGCCTTTTATCTAATCTGGGATACACACCTCCACCTGGCATTTGCCTTCAGAGGGGGGGGGGGGAGAGAGAGAAAGAGACTGACCCCATTCATATATTATATATTATATATATCTAATTGTCTAATTCTAATTATAAAATTGGCAAGTCACCAGGTGGACTTGAGGATCGCCTGGTGACTTGCCTGCCTGGTGCGAAGGTGGCGGACCTCATGCATCACCTAGATAGGATTTAGATAGTGCTGGGTAGGTGCCTGCTTTCTTGATACATGTGGGTACCAATAACGTAGGAAAATGTGGGAGAGAGGTTCTGGAAGCCAAATTTAGGCTCTTAGGTAGAAAGCTCAAATCCAGAACTTCTAGGGTAGCATTTTCTGAAGTGCTACCCGTTCCACGTGCAGGGCCCAAGAGACAGGCAGAGCTTCGGCGTCTCAATGCGTTGATGAGATGATGGTGCAGGGAGGAGGGTTTTAGATTTGTTAGGAACTGGGCAACATTCTGGGACCAGGCTGCTGGCATCGGCATTTAAAAAGGAGATAGAGCAGCTTTTAAATTAGAAACTGGGGGAAGGCCGACAGTCGCTCAAAAGCGCGTGGTTCGGGATAAGGTATCTTTCAAAGATATCACCAAAACAGGGAAGCTAGGGTATCCCGATAGTGAGGTTGAAAAGAGATCATAGTAGATCGGGTGTCCGAAAATAAAATCAGACAAAAGATAGCAAATTAATACCGTGAAATACTGAGCATGATGTAAATAGGAACAACAAACATTGTTTGAAATGTCTATATGCGAATGCCAGAAGCCTAAGAAATAAGATGGGAGAGTTAGAATATTTATTTAGTAACATAGTAACATAGTAGATGACGGCAGAAAAAGACCTGCACGGTCCATCCAGTCTGCCCAACTAGATAACTCATATTTGCTGCTTTTTGTGTATACCCTACTTTGATTTGTACCTGTGCTCTTCAGGGCACAGACCGTATAAGTCTGCCCAGCACTATCCCCGCCTCCCAACCACCCGCCCCTCCTCCCAACCACCGGCTCCGGCACAGATCGCACACGTCTGCCCAGCCCCATCCCCACCTCCCAACCCCGGCTCCGGCACAGACCGTACAAGTCTGTCCAGCACTATCCCCGCCTCCCAACCACCAGTCCCGCTGCCCACCACCGGCCCTGCACAGACCATACAAGTCTGTCCAGCACTATCCCCGCCTCCCAACCACCAGCCCCGCCTCTGATCCTGACTAAGCTCCTGAGGATCCTTCCTTCGGCACAGGATTCCTTTATGCTTTTCCCACGCATGTTTGAATTCCGTTACCGTTTTCATTTCCACCACCTCCCGCGGGAGGGCATTCCAAGCATCCACTACTCTCTCCGTGAAAAAATACTTCCTGACATTTTTCTTGAGTCTGCCCCCCTTCAATCTCATTTCATGTCCTCTCGTTCTACCACCTTCCCATCTCCGGAAAAGGTTCGTTTGCGGATTAATACCTTTCAAATATTTTAACGTCTGTATCATATCACCCCTGTTTCTCCTTTACTCCAGAGTATACATGTTTAGTTCAGCAAGTCTCTTCTCATACGTCTTGTAACGCAAATCCCATACCATTCTCGTAGCTTTTCTTTGCACCGCTTCAATTCTTTTTACAATCCTTAACAAGATACGGCCTCCAAAACTGAACACAATACTCCAGATGGGGCCTCACCAATGACTTATACAGGGCATCAACACCCCCTTTCTTCTGCTGGTCACACCTCTCTCTATACAGCCTAACAACCTTCTAGCTACGGCCACCGCCTTGTCACACTGTTTCGTCGCCTTCAAATCCTCAGATACTATCACCCCAAGATCCCTTTCTCCGCCCGTACCTATCAGACTCTCCCCGCCTAACACATACGTCTCCCGTGGATTTCTATTCCCTAAGTACATCACTTTGCATTTCTTCGCATTGAATTTTAATTGCCAAACCTTAGACCATTCTTCTAGCTTCCTCAGATCTTTCTTTATGTTTCCACTCCCTCCGTGGTGTCCACTCTGTTACAGATCTTAGTATCATCCGCAAATAGGCAAACTTTACCTCTAACCCTTCGGCAATGTCACTCACAAATATATTGAACAGAATCGGCCCCAGCACCGATCCCTGAGGCACTCCACTACTCACCTTTCCTTCCTCTGAGTGAATTCCATTCACCACCACCCTCTGGTGTCTGTCCTCAACCAGTTCCTAATCCAGTTCACCACTTCAGGTCCTATCTTCAGCCCCTCCAGTTATTTAAGAGCCTCCTGTGGGGAACCGTGTGAAAAGCTTTGCTGAAATCTAAGTAGATTACGTCCATAGCTCGTCCCTGATTCAATTCTCCTGTCACCCAATCAAAGAACTCAATGAGATTCGTTGGCACGATTTCCCTTTGGTAAAGCCATGTTGTCTCAGATCTTGCAACTTATTGGCTTCCAGAGAATTCACTATCCTTTCCTTCAGCGTCGCTTCCATTACTTTTCCAATAACTGAAGTGAGGCTTACCGGCCTGTAGTTTCCCAGCTTCTTCCCTATCACCACTTTTGTGAAGAGGGACCACCTCCGCCATTCTCCAATCCCTCGAACCTTTCCCGTCTGCAAAGATATATTAAACAATCTTTAAGAGGACCCGCCAAAACCTCTCTGAGCTCCCTCAATATCCTGGGGTGGATCCCGTCCGGTCCCATGGCTTTGTCCACCTTTAGCTTTTCAAGTTGTTTGATACACACTTTCTTCCGTGAACGGTGCTGTATCCACTTCATTCTCAATTGTATTATTTCCAGTCCATCATGGTCCTTCTCCAGAATTTTCTTCTGTGAAAACAGAACAAAAGTATCTATTTAGCAAATTTGCTTTTTCTTCATCATTTTCCAAATAGCGGTTCGCAGTATCTTTTAGTCTCACAATTCCCTTTTAGTCATTCTCCTTTCACTAATATACCTGAAGAAATTTTGTCACCCCTCCTTACATTCTAGCCATTTGTTCTTCCGCTTGCGCTTTTGCCAGTCGTATCTCTCTCTTGGCTTCTTTCGTTTTCATCCGGTAATCCTCCATGTGTTCCTTTTCTTGAGTTTTTCTGTATTTCTGGAACGCGAACTCTTTAGCCTTTATTTTCTCAAACCACTTGCTTGGAGAACCATATTGGTTTCCTTTTTCTCTTGCTTTTATTTACTTTCCTTACTAAAGGTTTGTGGCCCTATTTATAGCTTCTTTCAGCCTGGACCACTGTCCTTCCACTTCTCGTATTCCTCCCAGCCCATCATCTCCTTCCTCAGGTATTCCCCCATTTTACTAAAGTCAGCACGCTTGAAATCCAGGACTTTGAGTTTTGAGTGGCCGCTCTCCTCTTTAGCTGTCATATCAAACCAAACCGTTTGATGGTCACTGTTGCCCAGGTGGGCACCCACTCGGATATTTGACACGCTATCCCATTTGTGAGCACTAGATTCAGTGTCGCTCCCTCCCTCGTGGGTTCCATCACCATTTGTCTGAGCAAAACACTTTGGAAAGCATCCACGATCCTCTACTTCTTTCCGATTCCGCAGGGGGAACCTTCCAATCTACATCCGGCAGATTGAAATCTCCCAGCAACAGCACCTCTCTCTTGCTTAGGATTTATTTACCGCCTTTATGAAGGAATTCACTCAAGGCGGTGTACAGTAAGAGTAGATCAAGCATGAGCAATAGACAATTACATCAGTAAAAATATTCAAAAACAAAACAAAGTATGGCATGGTATACTATTTTACAATGTAAACCAATACATAATAGAACATTATAGGTAATAGCAAGGGTAAAGCAAAGATGTAACATATAGAAGGGTAAGAAAGTAGGAAGAGTTAGAAAGTAAGTGATCGATTTAAATAAAGTTGCACATGAGGTCAGCGAAATGGTTAAATGTTATCTCAGCTAGAGTAGGAGTGGATAAACATGTCCTGCTGCAGTATATGCAGCCTGAGTACACTCGTGTGTGTGAGTGAGACTAGCGAGTTAGTTACTTTTTCCAGTAAAGGCCTGGTTGAAGAGCCAAGCTTTCACCTGCTTCCTGAAGTAGAGATAGTCTTGTGTTAAGTGCAGCCTTTCAGGCAGTGCATTCCAGAGTGTGGGGGCTACTCCGGGGAAGGCTCGCTTGCGGGTATCACATCGTGTAATGTCTTTCCCTTTATTTCGTATAACTTTGCTCCCGTATTTTTCTTTCTTTTTCTTTGGCAGCCATTTTGGGCCGCCCGTGCGGGACCCCTTTTTTCTTTGTTTGGTGTCCTCTTTTTTTTCGACACCATCGCATTCGACTTCGCTGGCGTGATTTTTCCGCACATGTCCGCGAAGCCTACCAGCGGCTTTAAAAAGTGCACTTCGTGCAACCGGACAATCTCGCTCACTGACAGACACGTTTCTTGTCTTCAGTGTTTGGGAGCTGGTCATCGTCCCAACGCCTGTACTTTTTCCTCCAATTGAAAAAGAGGACTCAGGCAGCGAGATTGGCTCAGTGGAACATTCTTTTCGGAGCCAGGTCCAGTCCTTCGGTATCGAGGTCAACGCCGTATCGATGTCAGTACCGGAGACTGCATCGACATCCGGAGTGGAGGTAAGGGCTGTCCATAGGTCCCATGCTGGTGGCAGTGAGCCATCGAGCGGGTCTCCACCTGCCCCGAGGACTCCTGTTCTACAGGCCCCCTGGGATCGACCTTTTTCAGACCCGGCCCTGAGGAGATGTGTGGATTCCATGTTTTCCTCTTCGTATCGGAGGGTACCGTTGGCGTGCTTCGAGTGAAGGCTTAGAAGCATCGCCATCGGTCACCTTCCTGCCACGGTACCAAGAGCTCCGGGACGCCAAGGTCTTTGGCATCCGAGAAGCGCCAATGCCGGAGGATCGCTCGCCCTTCATTCAGGAGGTGTCGGTGCGCCCTCCACAGGACAGCCCGTACCGACTCCAAACCCCAGACAGATTCTGTCGTCTCGCCTGTACCGACTCCTTTGCCTTTCTCTACAGCTACTCTGAACGAGAGCC
>NW_021962949.1:0-27010 GCF_901765095.1 Microcaecilia unicolor | reverse complement strand
ACTTGTGTCTGACACCGAGGGTGAGGCCTCGTGGGAGGAAGAGGAGGACCCCAGATATTTCTCTGACGAGGAGTCTGAGGGTCTTCCTTCTGATCCCACTCCCTCTCCTGAGAGACAGCTTTCTCCTCCCGAGAGTCTGTCTTTTGCTTCCTTTGTCCGGGAGATGTCTACGGCCATCCCCTTCCCGGTGGTTGTGGAGGACGAGCCCAGGGCTGAAATGTTTGAGCTCCTGGACTATCCTTCTCCACCTAAGGAAGCGTCCACTGTTCCCTTGCACCATGTCCTAAAAAAGACATTGCTTGCGAACTGGACCAAGCCACTAAGTAATCCCCACATTCCCAAGAAGATTGAGTCCCAGTACCGGATCCATGGGGACCCAGAGCTGATGCGCACTCAGTTGCCTCATGACTCTGGAGTTGTGGATCTGGCCCTAAAGAAGGCTAAGAGTTCTAGGGAGCATGCTTCGGCGCCCCCGGGCAAAGACCCTAGAACCTTAGACTCCTTTGGGAGGAAGGCCTACCATTCTTCTATGCTCGTGGTCAAGATCCAGTCTTACCAGCTCTACACGAGCATACACATGCGGAACAATGTGCGGCAGTTGGCGGGCTTGGTTGATGCTCTTCCCCCTGAGCAAGCCAAGCCTTTTCAGGAGGTGGTCAGGCAGCTGAAGGCATGCAGAAAATTCCTGGCCAGAGGAGTTTATGACACTTTTGATGTTGCGTCCAGGGCCGCTGCTCAAGGTGTGGTGATGCGCAGGCTCTCATGGCTGCGTGCCGCCGACCTGGAGAATAGACTCCAGCAGCGGATTGCGGACTCGCCTTGCCGTGCGGACAACATTTTTGGAGAAAAAGTCGAGCAGGTGGTAGAGTCTCTCCACCAGCGGGACACCGCATTCGACAAGTTCTCCCGCCGGCAGCCTTCAGCCTCTACCTCTACAGGTAGACGATTTTTCGGGGGAAGGAAGACTGGTCCCTATGCTTCTGGTAAGCGTAGGTACAATCCTCCTTCCCGACAGCCTGCGGCCCAGGCTAAGCCCCAGCGCGCTCGCTCTCGTCAGCAGCGTGCGCCTCAGCAAGGCCCCGCGGCTCCCCAGCAAAAGCAAGGGGCGAGCTTTTGACTGGCTCCAGCAGAGCATAGCCGACATCCAAGTGTCAGTGCCGGGCGACCTGCCGGTCGGGGGGAGGTTGAAAGCTTTTCACCAAAGGTGGCCTCTCATAACCTCCGATCAGTGGGTTCTCCAAATAGTCCGGCAGGGATACACCCTCAATTTGGCCTCAAAACCTCCAAATTGTCCACCGGGAGCTCAGTCTTACAGCTTCCAGCACAAGCAGGTACTTGCAGAGGAACTCTCCGCCCTTCTCAGCGCCAATGCGGTCGAGCCCGTGCCATCCGGGCAAGAAGGGCTGGGATTCTATTCCAGGTACTTCCTTGTGGAAAAGAAAACAGGGGGGATGCGTCCCATCCTAGACCTAAGGGCCCTGAACAAATATCTCGTAAAAGAAAAGTTCAGGATGCTTTCCCTGGGCACCCTTCTCCCCATGATTCAGCAAAACGATTGGCTATGCTCTCTGGACTTGAAGGATGCCTACACACACATCCCGATACTGCCAGCTCACAGACAGTATCTGCGATTTCAGTTGGGCACACGCCACTTCCAGTACTGTGTGCTACCCTTTGGGCTCGCCTCTGCGCCCAGGGTGTTCACAAAGTGCCTAGCTGTGGTAGCAGCGGCACTTCGCAGGCTGGGGGTGCACGTGTTCCCATATCTCGACGATTGGCTGGTGAAGAACACATCCGAGGCAGGAGCCCTGCAGTCCATGCAGATGACTATTCGCCTCCTGGAGCTACTGGGGTTTGTGATAAATTACCCAAAGTCCCATCTTCTCCCAGTGCAGAAACTCGAATTCATAGGAGCCCTGCTGGATTCCCGGACAGCTCGCGCCTATCTTCCAGAGGCGAGAGCCAACAACTTGTTGTCCCTCGTCTCGCGGGTGCGTGCGTCCCAGCAGATCACAGCTCGGCAGATGTTGAGATTGCTGGGCCACATGGCCTCCACAGTTCATGTGACTCCCATGGCCCGCCTCCACATGAGATCTGCTCAATGGACCCTAGCCTCCCAGTGGTATCAGGCCGCTGGGGGTCTAGAGGACGTGATCCACTTGTCCACGAGTTTTCTCAAATCCCTGTATTGGTGGACGGTTTGCTCCAATTTGACTCTGGGACGTCCCTTCCAAATTCCTCAGCCACAAAAAGTGCTGGCCACGGATGCGTCTCTCCTGGGATGGGGAGCTCATGTCGATGGGCTTCACACCCAAGGAAGTTGGTCCCTCCAAGAACGCGATCTACAGATCAATCTTCTGGAGTTGCGAGCGATCTGGAACGCTCTGAAGGCTTTCAGAGATCGGCTGTCCCACCAAATTATCCAAATTCAGACAGACAACCAGGTTGCCATGTACTATGTCAACAAGCAGGGGGGCACCGGATCTCGCCCCCTGTGTCAGGAAGCCGTCAGCATGTGGCTCTGGGCCCGCCGTCTCGGCATGGTGCTCCAAGCCACATATCTGGCAGGCGTAAACAACAGTCTGGCCGACAGACTGAGCCGGATTATGCAACCTCACGAGTGGTCGCTCAACTCCAGAGTGGTGCGCCAGATCTTCCAAGCGTGGGGCACCCCCTTGGTGGATCTCTTCGCATCTCGAGTGAACCACAAAGTCCCTCAGTTCTGTTCCAGGCTTCAGGCCCCCGGCAGACTAGCATCGGATGCCTTCCTCCTGGATTGGGGGGAGGGCCTGCTGTATGCTTATCCTCCCATCCCTCTGGTGGGGAAGACTTTGTTGAAACTCAAGCAAGACCGAGGCACCATGATTCTGATTGCTCCTTTTTGGCCGCGTCAGATCTGGTTCCCCCTTCTTCTGGAGTTATCCTCCGAAGAACCGTGGAGATTGGAGTGTTTTCCGACCCTCATCACACAGGATGAGGGGGCGCTTCTGCATCCCAACCTCCAGTCTCTGGCTCTCACGGCCTGGATGTTGAGGGCGTAGACTTTGCCTCTTTGGGTCTGTCAGAGGGTGTCTCCCGCATCTTGCTTGCTTCCAGGAAAGACTCCACTAAGAGAAGTTACTTCTTCCATTGGAGGAGGTTTGCCGTCTGGTGTGACAGCAAGGCCCTAGATCCTCGCTCTTGTCCTACACAGACCCTGCTTGAATACCTTCTGCACTTGTCTGAGTCTGGTCTCAAGACCAACTCTGTAAGAGTTCACCTTAGCGCAATCAGTGCATACCATTACCATGTGGAAGGTAAGCCGATCTCAGGACAGCCTTTAGTTGTTCGCTTCATGAGAGGTTTGCTTTTGTCAAAGCCCCCTGTCAAGCCTCCTACAGTGTCATGGGATCTCAATGTCGTTCTCACCCAGCTGATGAAACCTCCTTTTGAGCCACTGAATTCCTGCCATCTGAAGTACTTGACCTGGAAGGTCATTTTCTTGGTGGCAGTTACTTCAGCTCGTAGAGTCAGTGAGCTTCAGGCCCTGGTAGCCCAGGCCCCTTACACCAAATTTCATCATAACAGAGTAGTCCTCCGCACTCACCCTAGTTCTTGCCAAAGGTCGTGTCGGAGTTCCATCTGAACCAGTCAATTGTCTTGCCAACATTCTTTCCCCGTCCTCATTCCTGCCCTGCTGAATGTCAGCTGCACACATTGGACTGCAAGAGAGCATTGGCCTTCTATCTGGAGCGGACACAGCCCAACAGACAGTCCGCCCAATTGTTTGTTTCTTTTGATCCCAATAGGAGGGGAGTGGCTGTAGGGAAACGCACCATATCCAATTGGCTAGCAGATTGCATTTCCTTCACTTACGCCCAGGCGGGGCTGGCTCTTGAGGGTCATGTCACGGCTCATAATGTTAGAGCCATGGCTGCGTCGGTAGCCCACTTGAAGTCAGCCTCCATTGAAGACATTTGCAAAGCTGCGACGTGGTCATCTGTCCACACATTCACATCTCATTACTGCCTGCAGCAGGATACCCGACGCGACAGTCGGTTCGGGCAGTCAGTTCTTCAGAACCTGTTTGGGCTTTAGGATCCAACTCCACCCCCCGAGGGCCCTGTTTGTTCTGTTCCAGGCTGCACTCTCAGTTAGTTGGTAAATTTTTTAGGTCAATCTCATTAATGTCCTCGCCGTTGCGAGGCCCAATTGACCATGGTTGTTGTTTTGAGTGAGCCTGGGGGCTAGGGATACCCCATCAGTGAGAACAAGCAGCCTGCTTGTCCTCGGAGAAAGCGAATGCTACATACCTGTAGAAGGTATTCTCCGAGGACAGCAGGCTGATTGTTCTCACAAACCCGCCCGCCTCCCCTTTGGAGTTGAGTCTTCCCTTGAAGTGTATTGTCTTGCTACATACTGGACTGGCCGGCTCGAGCCGGTTTCGGGCGGAAAGACGGCCGCGCATGCGCGGTGCGCATGGGCGCGCGAGGACTAGCAAAGGCCTTTGCTAGTAAACTTTCCGATGGAGGGGGCTGCCGAGGACGTCAACCCATCAGTGAGAACAATCAGCCTGCTGTCCTCGGAGAATACCTTCTACAGGTATGTAGCATTCGCTTTCTCAGTTTAATTAACAAGCCAATTAGCACCAATAATTGGGTGCTATGCTTTATAAACCTTCCCAGGCACAAATTCACTTTTACATATATATTTTTTATTTTTGAAGGATATTCAGAATTGGTGCGACTAGACTGTTTAATACACACTTTTCAGGCAGTCAAGCGCAGATCGTCATTGATCTTGTATGATATGTTTTTTGTGATGATTATTTTTTAGTAATGTATTCTCGGTACGGTAACATTTTGTTCGATACCTTTTTTTGAGAAAAGTCCCTTTCTTAGCTTCAACAATACGAAATATATTAAATCACTTAAATGGCCATTAACTGGTATTGTTGAAGTTAAACTGACTTTTTTGACAAAAAAGCTATTGAAAAAAATGTTACTGCACTGAGAACACATTACTAAAAAGTAATCATAACAAAAAAAACATGTCATACAGGATCAATGACGATCTGCACTTGACTGCCTGAAAAGTGTGTATTAAGCAGTATTGTCGCACCAATTCTGAAGATCCTTCAAAAAAAAATATAAACGTTTTATAGAAGTGAATTTGTGCCTGGGAAGGTTTATAAAGCATGGGTATACGATTGTCCCTGAACAGGTATAAATTGAATTGTCCAGTTTTATGTGAATAATCAATTAATAGCACTAATTGGCCTTAATGGAAGTTTAAGTGTGCATGTTTAGATGCGCAGCTCCAAAAAGAGGGTGCGATCATGAGAGGGTCATGGGTGGATCAGGGTTGTTTCTAGAATTTATGCATGCTGTTATAGAATAAAGGGGATCTGTGCCTAATTTAGATGTGAGGATTTACAACAGAGTTCACTCTGTGTGAATCCTTGCGACTAAAGTTAGGCACTAAGCGTATTCTATAAACGGTACCTCACTTTCAGCTGTGTAAGAGCCTATGTGTGTACAGCACACGCCAAATTGGCACTACCGCCTGGCTAGCACGTGAGCCAGGCAGTAATTCTGAGTTTGGTGCACGCCGAATCCTGCGGTAGAAAAAATGTTTCTATTTTCTACTGTGGGCCACTTATTTGGCGGTAAAAGCAGTTAGCATGCGCTGTGTACTGCATGGATAACACGTGAAATCTTACCGCTTGGTCAATGGGTGGTGGTAAGGTCTTAGGCCAAAAATGGCCATGTGCTGGTTTCAATTTTAGCACATGTCCACTTTCTTGCCCCTTATCCTAGATGCGGTAAAAAAACGGCCCAGTGCACGCTCAAAAGATGCACTCACACTACTGCAGGCCACTTTTTACAGTGGCTTAGTAAAAGGGCCTCTTAATGCATTATTTTTGGAGCTATTTAAAGAACTTGGTCCTATAACTATACTAGCACCATTTCAGAAACCTATGAGCCCAATATTGAGCAGGACTTATCCATGTGGGAGCGGCTCCTACCTGGCCGTTTCGCTCATGGAGGTCTTACTCATTTTCAGTGGCACTATCCAGATAATGCAGTTGAAAATCCTTGCTAACCATGCCAGCACTATCTGGTTATTCAGCCTGCCAAGGGGACAATTCTATAACTGGGCACCATAAGTTAGGTGCCTAGATACAGTGCACTGAGTGCTAATTCTATAATGGCATTTGGGTGCCCAGATTCCTTTATAGAATACTAGCATAAGTTGGTGGCATCTATATGCCTAAAATGCAGCACTTTAGCACATTTGCTGTATGGTCTATGCCAGAGCCGGTGGTTGGGAGGCGGGGATAGTGCTGGGCAGACTTATACGGTCTGTGCCCTGAAGAGCACAGGTACAAATCAAAGTAGGGTATACACAAAAAGTAGCACATATGAGTTGTCTTGTTGGGCAGACTGGATGGACCGTGCAGGTCTTTTTCTGCCGTCATCTACTATGTTACTATGTTACTATGTAGTGTTTTGCTGTATTGTAGTATGTATTTTATTTTGTTTGTTTGGATTATTTGAAACTAGTAAAAAAGGCCCGTTTCTGACACAAATGAAACGGGCG
This sequence comes from Microcaecilia unicolor, assembly GCF_901765095.1. Lineage (NCBI taxonomy): Eukaryota > Metazoa > Chordata > Amphibia > Gymnophiona > Siphonopidae > Microcaecilia > Microcaecilia unicolor. The sequence goes on along the minus strand of NW_021962949.1, from coordinate 20,428 downwards.
CTAGCAAGGTTTTCCTCGGAGTGTGTATGCTTGGGAGAGTGTATGTGAGAGTGGCTGTTTGAGAGTCAGAGTGAAAGTGTGAGTGTGTGTGTGTGAGAGAGAGAGAGAGTGAGTCTGGGTGTGAGTGTGTTTGTGAGAGAGTGTGTGTGTGAAAATGAGAGTGTGTGCAAGTGTGTATGTGAGACACAGTGTGAGAGAGAGTGTGTGTGTGTGGGCGAGAGAGAGAGTGTGTGTGAGACACAGATTCTCTGTGAGTGTGAGTGTATGAGACCAAGCGAGTGTGTGAGTGACTGTGTGGCACATAGAGAGTGAATGTGATACAGTGTGAGACAGAGTGTGTGAGAGTGAGAGTCAGAAAGACATTGTATATGAGAGAGAGAGTGTGAGCCCTGCCCTCCCAATCCATGCCCATCTGTCCCCTGCCCCCTCCATTCATCCTTTTCCAGCAATTCCCCTCTCTCCGAGCCCTGCCCTCCCAATCCATGCCCATCCATGCTCCTCTGTCACCTGTCCCCTCCATTCATCCCTATCCAGCAATTCCCCTCTCTCCCTGAGCCCTGCCCTGCAATCCATATCCATCCATGCCCATCTGTCCCCTCCATTCATCCCTATCCAGCAATTCCCCTCTCTCCCTGAGCCCTGCCCTCCCAATCCATGCCCATCCATGCTCCTCTGTCCCCTGCCCCCTCCATTCATCCCTTTCCAGCAATTCCCCTCTCTCCCTGAGCCCTGCCCTCCCAATCCATGCCCATCCATGCTCCTCTGTCACCTGCCCCCTCCATTCATCCCTATCCAGCAACTCCCCTCTCTCCCTGAGCCCTGTCCTGCAATCCATATCCATCCATGCCCATCTGTCCCCTCCATTCATCCCTTTCCAGCAATTCCCCTCTCCCTGAGCCCTGCCCTCCCAATCCATGCCCATCCATGCTCCTCTGTCACCTGCCCCCTCCATTCATCCCTATCCAGCAATTCCCCTCTCTCCCTGAGCCCTGCCCTGCAATCCATATCCATCCATGCCCATCTGTCCCCTCCATTCATCCCTATCCAGCAATTCCCCTCTCTCCTTGAGCCCTGCCCTCCCAATCCATGCTCCTCTGTCCCCTGCCCCCTCCATTCATCTCTTTCCAGCAATTCCCCTCTCTCCCTGAGCCCTGCCCTCCCCAATCCATGCCCATCCATGCTCCTCTGTCCCCTGCCGCCTCCATTCAACCTTTTCCAGCAAGTCCCCTCTCTCCCTTTCATGACCCCCTTCGCATCCATGCTCCTCTCTCTCCCATGTCCCAGCCTGGCCCGCCCTCTTCTCCCCCCCCTTCTCATCCATGCCCCCCCCTTCGTATCCATGCTGTCGTTTCTCCCCTGCCCTCCCGCTCCCATTGTTCAACTTTACTGGCCACCCTCTTCTCTCCCCCCAACTTCCTTTTTTTTTTCTTTCTTCTTTTTAAATTTACCTCCGTGGCGGTTCCGGCAGCGAAGTGTCAGGGAAGGAGGCGGCGCTCCCGACGTCTAGCCTTGCCTTCGCTGTGTTCCACCTTCTTCTGACGTCATCCTTGACGTCAGAAGAAGGCGGAACACAGCGAAGGGGAAGCTAGAGACGTCGGGAGCGCTGCCTCCTTCCCTGACGCTGCCGGAATTGTTTGTTTTTTTTTCCGCCCTCGACGTCATGACGTTTGACGCGAGGGCGGGGCAGAGACGGCTGGCTGGCTTGAAGGCTTCACACCACGAATCCACGAACCCTTCAGCCTGGGAGTGACGTCAGATGGCTTCAGAACATTGTCCTCAGAACGTTGAGGGTGCGTTTTATTATATTAGATGTTGTAAACTGCATCGGACTCATTTAGGGGAGGGCAGCAGTATATAAACATGTATTGGTATAACTTACAGTATTCTATAAGTTACACACATAAATGGGAGCCCTAACTATGCCCTGGCCACATGTATGCCCTCTTGCATTTATACGCAATGTGAGCTGTGTGCATCAGTTATAGAATACCACTTACCCTCGGATTCTGTATAGCGCGCTTAGAGATCTGTGCCGATTCTATAACAATGTGTGTAGCTTAACAAGCTAATGAGCACTGATAACAGCACTTAACAAGCAATAATGAGCAATAATTGGCACTGATTAGAATTTAGGTGCACAACTCTCTAAGCATATTCTCTAACAATGTGTGCCAAACTTCAAACATGTGCAGGCAAAAAGGGGCATGACTATGGGTATTTGTGGGCATTCCGAAATTCACGCACCTAGTTATAGAATATGGCCCAGTGCACCTAAATCTATTGTGCCGGGATGTACGCCACATTTTCATTGGTATAAATGGATGCGGGTAGATTTACGTGCTGAAATATCAGCAAAGCATATTCTATAATCGGCGCCTAAATCTAGGCGTCAATTATAGAATACGCTCTGTTGGCACTGATTTCAGTGCTGATTTTTTAGGCGTCATATATAGAATCTCCCTCTTAGTGCCCAACTAGCACTTATACATATAAGTGTACAATTACATTCATAAGTGTTAATATTCTTTAATTCTAGTGCAGAAATGGCATTTACATTAAGGCGCTAAAATATAGAATGAGGGGATAACTGGGTAATTAACTGGATAAAGTTAGGACAGCAAAAAAACTATCCTAACTTTTAAAGCCTGACTGAAACCAGCTTCTCTGCCAAAATTGAGGATTGTTCTTACCTGTGCTGGTTCCAATCTCAAAATGGCTGCCGTGATTCTCCAGTGGCAGTCTCACAAGACTGCCGATGGATATTCCGGAAGCCAATTTGACTCAGGAGCTGGCCCTGGGCAGGAACAAGAGGGGATCATTCCTTTCCCCACCAGCCACCAATGACAAGGCAGGCCCAGGAGGAAGCTGCTGCCGGAGGGTGGACTCAAGAGGGCTGTCATGAGGTGGGGTGTCTAGGAGGGGGAGGGGGGAACTCCTTTTGGTCGGGGGGGAGGGAGTGGGGGCTGCACACAGTTTCGGTTCCAGTGGAAAATGCACAGGCTGAAATCGAAACTTGGTCAGCCTCTACTAATTTTACCTGGTTAGTTATCTGGGTACAGGACTAAATACTAATGATACCTTGATAAATACAGATGGCCACTTTATGCTCAGATATTCAGTGATAGCCATATCAGCACTGAATATCCAGGCATAAAGAAAAAATATGTGCATGCTTATATTTGGTCATTTTACTATTACTGTTATGCTGTTTTATGATAAACTATACCTACTGTACACTGCTTTGGGTGAATCTTCATACAAGCAGTTAATAAATCCCAATAAATAAAAATAAAATAAAATATGTAAGCCCATATGCATGAATGCCAAAATTCTGCCTAAGCACTATTCTGTAAATACACCTATATATTATATAGCACATATTTTACAGGTTGACATAAACATAGGTGGAGTCTGGGTGGCACATGTGATGTATTCACATTTACTTGTGTAATTTATAGAATGCTATAAGTTACACACATCTTTGGAATTTAGGTCTGAGCACTTTCATTAGGCAAATGTGTTTACTATTATGCTAGTTAAGTAAAATAGGTGCCTATGTTCCTTCATAGGATAGGTTCCTAGCAAGTTACGCTAGAACCTAGATGCCTAGGTTCCATTATAGACTGGGCTCCTACTGCGTAGCCTTAGAAGAACCTAAATGGAGATGCCCACTTATAGAATTGCCTCCATAGCTTAAATAATTTGTATAAACAAATTTTTACAAATGAAACCAATTTAGACAGAGGGCTCTTTTTTAAACCATTTCCTCCATTTCTGTAACATATCCAAAAGCATGCTTGTAGTCTAGAATTCAACCAGATTATCCTTGTCTACTCTGGCCTGACAAATGTGCATTCTAATAATAATGCAGTGTTGCTTTTCTAACATTAATGAGCTGCTGTTTTTTGTTTGTTTTTTTTAGTCATACAAATATGAACAATGTTAAAATTTATGCTGTTATGAATAGTTCCTGGGGCTACAGAATAGTACATATGGTACATTCATCTGCTAATAGGTTTCCTTGCAGAGTTTAAAGAATATATAATCAAGAATGGCGAAATGAAAGTTTTTCAAATGACATTGTATCCCCTGATTTGTAATGGCCTGGGGTTTAAAGAGTAATTGTCAAAACAACACTCGGATTACCTTTGGTCCTGGTGCTCCAGTGCTCCCTGTTATGCCTGGTAAGCCTTTATGCCCCAGTGGGCCAGGATATCCTGCTAGACCTGATATACCTGGGCTGCCTCGATGACCCTGCATAGCAAATAGAAATTACTAATCATCAATATAAAAAGTGACTTAATTTCTCTTTTACCCTGATATTATACTTAATTTGCAGCTCAGAATATTAACAGTAGAGATTAGCTTGTTCCCGCTAGTAACTATACAGATCCAAATTTCTGGTTCCAGATTTTAGGGCATTTTAATGAGAATGCCTAAGCCAATCTGGCATTTATGCAGAATATTGACCTCATTTTATTGTATATATCATGAGGTCAGTATTTACCCAAGATATTCTAAGACTGCTGAATATGCAGTCCTAATTTTTTATGGGTAAGTTATCTGTACGAAATTAGGGTTACTTTTCTGCACTCACACTTCTACAGATAAGTTATCTGAATTGTAAGCAGAATATCACCACTATCTGAATAACTTTTGTATACTCCCTCAACACAATTCTAATCCCATCACACTTTATCCACATCTCAACTTACATGGTCAAAAGTTATCTGTTCAGACCAGCAGGAAATCAAAAATAAAGGACTTATCCAATGTAACTTCGGCTCCTAAGTTACACTGGTTAAGTCTGTTAAGACTACTAACCTGCTAGTGTCTGGTAGGCATTTGGCCCTTAAGCACCTGATAGACAACATTTTTCTTAAGTAGTATTATGGATAGCTTTCAATGTGGTGTGGCCTTTTTTCCATTTATTTATTGTTTATTTACTTACTTCTATTTACTACTACTAATCATTTGTATAGTGCTACTAGATATATGCAGCACTGTATACATTATATGCAGGTACTTTCCCTGTCCCTAGTGGCAATGGCGTAGCAAGGGCGGGGCGGTGCACCCCGGGTGTCATCGGGTGGGGGGGTGCTCCGCTCCCGCTGCTCTGCCTTAAAAAATTTTTTTCGAAGCACCCTCGCGTCTGCCCTGCTAGTAAAGAAGATCTTGCTGATGTTGTCGCCCTTCCCACATTGAGTCCCGCCTCCCTCTGAGGCAACTTCCTATTACCGCGAGGGCGGGCGGGACTCAGTGTGGGAAGGACGACGACGTTGACGAGATCTTCTTTACTAGCAGGGCAGACGCGAGGCGCGCTGCCTGCCACTCTCCGGCGCGTTGAAAATTTTTTTTTTAAGGCAGGACAGGGTAGGAGCAGCAGGAGAACGGATCTCAGTTGTCGGGTCGGGGGGGGGACAGAGGGGAGAAGGGGATTGGGGAGGGGTGGGGGAGCTCAGAGGGGTGCTTAAAGGGGATTAGGGAGAGTGGGGGAGCTCAGAGAGGGGAGAAGGGGTTTGGGGAAGGGTGGGGGAGCACAGAGGGGTGCTTAAAGGGGATTAGAGAGGGTGGGGAGCTCAGAGAGGGGAGAAGGGGATTAGGGAGGGTGGGCGAGCTCAGAGAGGGGAGAAGGGGATTGAGGAAGGGTGGGGGAGCTCAGAGAGGGGAGAAGGGGATTGAGGAAGGGTGGGGGAGCTCAGAGGGGTGCTTAAAGGGGATTAGGGCGGGTGGGAGAGCATCAAGGAGGGGAGAAGGGGATTGGGGAGGGGTGGGGGAGCTCAGAGGGGTGCTTAAAGGGGATTAGGGAGGGGGGGGGAGCGCAGATGGGTGCTCAGAGAGGGGAGAAGGGGATTGGGGAGGGTGGGGGTGCTCAGAGGGGGGAGGGGAGTGCTCAGATGGGAGAAGGGGTCTGAAGTTGGAACTGGGGTCTGACAAGGGGGCAGGAGGGAAAATGGGTCCATGCCTGGGGCAGGTGGGAGAATGGGTCTGGGGCTGAAAAGGGGGGATGCAAGGCATGTGGTGGATGAAGGGGATGAAACTGTGGGGACTAGGGGCTTTAAAGGGGACAGGGAGAACTGGCTGGGGCTGAAGCTCGGGACTGGTGAGAGAAAAGGGCTGGGGTTGAAACTAGGGGCTGAAAAGAGGACAGGGAGAAGTGGCTGGGGGCTGAAGCTCAGGACTGATGGGAGAACAGGGCTGGGGACTGGTGGGATAGTGGGGCTGAAAAGGGGGGCAGGTGGGAGATGTGGGCTGGGGCTGGAACTAGGGGCAGGTGGAATAAGGGGGCTGGAACTGGGGGCTGAAAAGAGGGGGCAGAGAGAGAGAGAGGGGATAGAAGGGGGAGCGTGAGGGAGGGCAGACCTTGGATGGATGGTAGAGGGAGGGCAGATGGATTGAAGGGGCAGAGAGAAAGGGCAGATGGTGGGTGGAAGGGGAGAGAGAAAGAGGGCAGACTGGGGCAAATGGTGGATGGAAGGGGCAGAGATAGAGGGCAGATGTTGATGGAAGGGGGAGAGAGAGATGGCAGACTGGGGCAGATGGTTCATGGAAGGGGCAGAAGTGGATGGAAGAGGCAGAGAGAGAGGGCAGACACTGGATGGCAGAGAGACAGAGCGAAGACAGATGCTGGATAGAAGGAAGACAGTGAAGAGATGAGGAAAGCAGAAACCAGACACAACGAACTGTAAATATATATTTTTATTTTTTTGCTTTAGGATAAAGTAGTATTGTAGCTGTGTTAATAAATGTTTATAATAGAACATGTAAATAAGGTAATCTTTTTATTGGACTAGTTTTAATACATTTTACTTTCGGAGAACAAAACCCCTTTCCTCAGAGGTCAGGATAGGACACTGTAACAGTACTATACTGAATTGACCTGAGGAAGGAGGTTTTGGCCTCTGAAAGCTAAATGTATTAGTCCAATAAAATGATATTATTTGTTTTATTTCTATTTGTTAATTTGTAAAGTGGTGATTGGTATTTGTTAGTTTTTTTTAAATTTACATCTGCTGTCTTTATATTTTGCACAGTACTAGAGGACATTTTCTGTTTCTGTGGTGTTGCATTGTATGCAGAGTCTGGCATCGGGGGTTGTTTAATTTTTGTTTAAATGGAAAGTTTATGATTACTTATTCTATAGTGGATTAGGGTGTATCTGTATTTGTGAAAAGACATGGCTTTCGGTTGGCATTGACTGTGCAGGATCGACGATCTGTACTAATCTGTCTGTTTTCGTTTTACAATAGGTGAATTGATGTTCTAGTGCTCACTGTAGTGTTTGCTTTCCTTTTCCTTGTGTGACTCGTACAAATTACTGCTTATGGCATGGTAGAATTGCTCTATAGGTCCTGAGTGTTTTGTATTCTCGGTATGCCTAGTACTGGATTTCGGGGGGGGGGGGGGGGGTGTTAAAAAATGATCGGCCCCGGGTGTCAACTACCCTAGCTATGCCACTGCCTAGTGGGCTCACAATTTAAAGTTCTTTTGTTGTTGTTTTATATATTGCCCTACCAGATGAGCTCAGAACAGTTTTCAATACCACATAAAATGCTGTAGGTGGTCATTTTTGAAGGATTATTCATGATTTGCATATGTAAACACCAGCATTTACACATGTATATTGCATACCCATGTAAATATGATTTCAGAAGGCTTATATTTACTCTTACAAATCCTCAGTACACAGAGATATGTTACTTTGTTTTTTATGAAGTGGTTTACATTGTGATCTGCTTTAAATCTCCTTGAAGCTATGAGTGAAATATAAATATATTTTTGAATTAAATTAAATTTACATATATCAGGGACTTAGTATATGCACATCTATGTAATGGCACATTAAGAGTGGCCATCTAACCAATTAAGATTGATTAGATGCAATACCCATTTAAGAATTAGGTACCCTAGGCAAATCTGTATTTATTTATTTGCTGAATTTGTATCCCACATTTACCCACCTATTTGCAGGATCAATGTGGCTTACATTATGCCGCCATGGTGATCACCATTAACGGAATGTTAAGTACAAAGAAGAGTTACAATTAAGGTATATGAAAATATCACGTAAATTAGACGAAAAATAGAATATCAAGTGGATTAGAAGTAAATAAATAAATAATTCATAACAGGTATATAGGAACAAGACTTGGTAAAACAAGACAAGGTAAAAACGTTCAATAATATTAATGTGGGTTAAAGTAACTAGGTTGAAGGAATCAATGTTGGTTTGTTCTGATACATGTTTTATGTCTAGTCTTTTATGAAGGATTCTTGTTATAAATCTCTTTGAATAGGTTTGTCTTCAGTAGCTTCCGGAAGGTCGTCAGATCGTGTATTATCTTTATGGTGTTCGGTAGTGCATTCCATAGTTGGGTACAGATGTAAGAAAAGCTAGACGGATATATTGATTTGTATTTAAGTCCCCTGCAATTGGGATAATGGAGATTTAAGAAAGTTCATGATGAGCTTTTTGTATTTCTTGCTGGAAGGTCTATGAGGTCTGACATATATGATGGGGCCTCTCCATGTATGACTCTATGAACTATGGTGCAGAGCTTGAATGTTATTCGATCTTTTAGTGGGAGCCAGTGCAATTTTTCTCTGAGGGGTTTGGCATTTCATATTTCGCTTTTCCGAATATGAGTCTGGCAGCGGTGTTTTGGGCTGTCTGGAGTCTCTTAATAGTATGTGCTTTGCATCCGGCATAGATGGAATTACAATAGTCCAGATGACTTAGCACCAGTGATTGCACCAAAGTGCAGAATACCTCCCTTGGGAAGAAAGGTTTCACCCTTTTAAGTTTCCACATTGCATGGAACATCTTCTTTGTTACATTTTTCATGTGGTTGTCAAGGGTAAGATTTCGGTCAATTGTGACTCCCAGGAGTTTCAATGTGTCCGCAACTGGAAGGATATGGTTTGGTGTTTTTATATTGGTATAATTGGTTTTATTGTACTGCGATGACAGGAAAAGGCATTGTGTCTTTCCTGCATTAAGTTTCAGTTGAAATGCATCCGCCCATGAGTTCATTATTTGGAAGCTGTAATTGATTTTATCTGTGATTTCTGATAAGTCGTTTTTAAACGGAATATATATCGTAACATCATCAGCATAGATATATGGATTTAGGGATTGGTTGAATAATGACTTAGCTAATGGCAACATCATTAAGTTGAAGAGGATCAGTGAAAGCGGCGATCCCTGAGGCACTCCACATTCGGGTCTCCATTGTGATGATATAGTCGACTTTGATATCACTTGGTATTTTCTTGCTGTTAGGAAGCTTCAAAACCAATTCAGTACAATTCCTCCAATTCCAAAGTATTCTAGAATGTTCAATAGAATATTGTGGTTGACCATGTCAAACGCGCTAGACATGTCGAATTGCAAGAGGAGTACATTGTTGCCAGCTGCAATTATTTGTTTGAATTTGGTTAGGAGTGTTATAAGTACTGTTTCGGTACTATGATTAGTGTGGAATCCAGATTGGGATGCATGTAGTACTGAGAAATTATTCAAATAGTCGGTAAGTTGTTTAGTAACTAGGCTTTCCATTAGCTAAGCTATAAAGGGGTATGGATGCCACTGGGCAGTAATTGGTTATATCATTTAGTTTTTTCTTTAGATCTTTGGGAATTGGTGTAAGTAGTATATTTCCTTTATCCAAAGGAAAGAATCCATGTTGAAGCATATAATTTAAGTAGGAGGTAAGATCTGTTATGAAACGTTTAGGGGCTGATTTTATTAAGTAGCTGGGGCATATGTCTAATTTGCAGTGAGACTTGGTGAATTTGTTGATCAGTTGGGTAACTATTTCCTCCTTCAGTAATCAAAGTTGATCCATATTCGGTCTGTTGGATATTCATCAATAGTTGGGTCCAGGCAGTTAATGAAATTTTCATATTCAGTAGAGTTAATAGGTAATGTAGAACGTAATTTAATAATTTTCTCATTGAAGTGGCTAGCTCATTTGCTGATGGGATGTCTGTATTAGTTAAAGTAATCGGTGAGGTGTCAAGAAGATTTTGTACGAATTGGAATAGGTTGTGTGTGTTCTTGTAATCTGGTCCGAGTTTGGATTTGTAATATGGTCTTTTTGTTTGTCTGATTGTATATTTATATTTTGTTAGCATATTTTTCCACGCATTAAATGTTCGCTCGTCATTCCTTTTAGTCCATGCTTGTTCAGCTTTGCATCTCCCCCTTACTCCTAACTTGTTTAATAGCTGCAGTTCCAGCAAAATACTCACTTCTACTAGTGGCAGCAGCAGCTCTGGCACAATATCCCCTCTCCTCCCTCAGTATGTTTCCAGCATCTGCCCTCCTGCTTCCTTTTCACCTCCATAGCACTGATGAACAACTCATTCACCATATCTGTTCCCTTTTCTAAGCATTCATCCGACCTTTCGTTACCCGCTTCCCCAGGATTCTTACCCTCTTCATGTTCTTCTCTCCTATTCCAAGAATTCCCCCCTCTTCCCGGCATCAGCTCCCCACCTCTGGCTTCTGCCTCTTGTCGCTCTCCCTTTTCTCCCACAACATCTGCTCCCAAGTACTGAGCATGATGTAAATAGGAACAACAATCATAGTTTGAAATGTCAATATGCGAATTCCAGAAGCCTAGAAAATAAGATGGGAGAGCTAGAATATATTGCACTAAATAAAAAATTAGATATAAGAGGCATCGCTGAGACCTGGTGGAAGGAGGATAACCAGTGGGACACTTTCATACTGGGGTACAAATTATATTGTAATGATAAGGTGGATCAAATTGGTGGAGGGGTAGCATTCTATGTTAAGGAGGGCCTTGAATCAAATAGATTGAAAATTCTGCAAGGAACAAAACACATCTTGGAATCCCTATGGATTGAAATTCCATGTGTAAAGGGGAAAAGGATAGTGATAGTAGTGTACTATCGCACGCCTGGCTAGGATGGACAGACAGATGTAGAAATGTTAAAGGAAATTAGGGATGCAAATTGGGCAACACAATAATAATGGGTGATTTCAATTACCACAATATTGACTGGATAAATGTAACATCAGGGCATGCTAGAAGGTAAAATTCCTTGACAAAATCAAGGATTGCTTTATGGAGCAGCTGGTACAGGAGCCGATGAGAGAAGGAAAAATTCTAGACCTAATCCTTAGTGGAGAGCGTGAACTAGTGCAGGAGGTAATGGTGCTGGGGCCGCTTGATAACAGTGATCATAATATGATCAATTTGATATTAGCTTCAAAGTATACATAGGAAATCAAATACATTAGCATTTAAAAAAGGAGACCATGATAAAATTAGAAGAATGGTGAAAAAAAACTTAGAGGAGTGGCTGCGAGGGTCAAAAATTTACATCGGGTGTGGATGCTGTTTAAAAACACCATCCTGGAAGCCCAGGCCAAATATATTCCACGTATTAAAAAAGGAGGACGGAAGACCAATGACAGCCGGCATGGTTAAAAGTGAGGTGAAGGAAGCTATCAGAGCTAAAAGAAAATCCTTCAGAAAATGGAAGAAGGAACCAACTGAAAATAAACGTGATTTAAAAGAAATCACCAACAACATTAATCATAGCTTCCAAATTATGCACTCTTGGGCGGATGCATTTCAATTGAAACTAAATGCAGAGAAACCTCAGTGTCTTGTACTTACATCACAATATAATACTAGTAACTTCACCACTATATCCACACCAAACTTTACCCTTCCCATTTCAGATACCCTGAAAATTCTCAGAGTTACCATTGATCGAAATCTCACACTGGAAAGCCATATGAAGAATACAACAAGGAAGATGCTTCACTCAATGTGGAAACTTAAAAGAATTAAACCTTTCTTCCCTGGGGGAATCTTTCGAAATCTAGTACAATCAATGGTACTGAGTCATTTAGATTATTGTAATGGTCTTGCTGGATGTAAAGAACAAATCATCAGAAAACTTCAAACTGCCCAAAACACTGCAGCCAGACTTATATTTAGAAAAACAAAATACAAAAGTGCTAAGCCCCTAAGAGAAAACTTACACTGGCTTCCTCTTAAAGAACGTATAACTTTCAAAATATGCACTCTGGTGCATAAAATAATTCACGGTGATGCTCCGACCTACATGTTAGACCTTATTTATTGACCTACCACATTGATTCAACTAACTCTTGTCACGTTGTGGTTGTGTCTTGGAGCAATGTGCTATTTTCCACTTCTTTGATTCAGAATCAACAGATACTAAATTTGATATTTTCAGTTGCTATTTATGGATATTATAGTCTCATATTTTGTTTTATTTTCAGTTTAGCGATAATCCTGATTGAAAGGTTCTTCTTATTGTTCCATTTCTAGCTAATGACACACTCTCTATTATGAATGGACAGTCAGAATTGGACTCATCTTTATTTTCTTTTTGCATTGGTTCTGAACGTTTCATGAACCTCTTTTCTGCCATTTCTGTTTATGTAATTTAAATTTAAGTTGATAAGGCTTATACAAGGGTAACATCAAGCCCTAATGTGGGCCACGATATCACAATGTTAGTATCAGACAGTTATGCCATTATTTAACTTTGGTACAGGCTCACTTAGTCTCTCTGTAGGTTGGACCAAGGTCCAAGTGGGGTTATGATAAGGGATATATAAAACCCTGAGGTGAGTTTTGTGCTCACATAAAAGGGAACTTCATGCTCCCCAGTCATTATGCCTATGTCAACGCCTATACATGGCACTTCTTAGTATTATTACTACTACCATCCTGCCATTTGATTTAACTTCTTAGCTGCCATCAGCTTCTTAGTGGTCATGATTGCATGGCCATGACGGGTAATTGTGAGGCCCAGAAATTCCAACGAGCTCAAGGATTCTGGATGTCCATAACCTAAGACAGCCTGCAATCAGGGTACTAATCATATATTTGTTGAGTCCATAACAATGCTTAATCAAAACTGTTATTCCTTCCCAAGACCACCGAGACAGACACATTAGACTATCTTCCCCATGCCATGGTAAACCCAATATGCTATATAACAGATGCAATAGCGGCCATAGATTTGAGTAGGTCTCAAGAGGGGTGACATCGGGATTAGAGGCCAAGGGGTTGGGTAATGAAAAGGGAATTCCATACATCCCGAATAATATATTAATGCCTGGGAACAAAGTTTCCTGTGTTGCACCCTACCTGCTGGCCATTTCTAAAAGACCAAAACACACTCCCCCCACATGACAGTTTGCTACTTTCTGGAATAGATAGTAGCGATTTAGACCTTCTGTTTGTGCTGCCTCCAGTCTATGGAGCCAGCAAGTGGGGAATGTATAATTATGTTACAGCCAGAGACCCCTTCCACCGGAATGGTAGTGGGTCAAGCCAGATGGCTAAGGCTACTAAGAACTACTGATTGGGCCAGGAGATCTGGTAGTGACTTCAAACTGAGTACTTGCCTAAAAAGCAGGACTTAGTTGACAAGTCAAATCAGATCTGGTGTAACAGGCAAATGCAGTATTAAGCATAAATTAGAGGACCTGAATTGGAAGTTAGGTCAAACTTAAAATGGAGTCCCTTCATGAGATGGATGCTTGTCTTAGTATACAGTAACAGGTTGAATTGCTCATCAGAAAAATGACAATTAGTTGGGAAATATATGCCAGGGGAGGGGTAAGAGCTGCCTCTGAGCTAGAAAGATCTGGAAGGAATTGAGCAATTCTGTGGTCAATGACACTAAGGGATAAACAAGATTTGCATATACAGTGGGGGAAATAAGTATTTGATCCCTTGCTGATTTTGTAAGTTTGCCCACTGACAAAGACATGAGCAGCCCATAATTGAAGGGTAGGTTATTGGTAACAGTGAGAGATAGCACATCACAAATTAAATCCGGAAAATCACATTGTGGAAAGTATATGAATTTATTTGCATTCTGCAGAGGGAAATAAGTATTTAATCCCTCTGGCAAACAAGACCTAATACTTGGTGGCAAAACCCTTGTTGGCAAGCACAGCGGTCAGACGTCTTCTGTAGTTGATGATGAGGTTTGCACACATGTCAGGAGGAATTTTTGTCCACTCCTCTTTGCAGATCATCTCTAAATCATTAAGAGTTCTGGGCTGTCGCTTGGCAACTCGCAGCTTCAGCTCCCTCCATAAGTTTTCAATGGGATTAAGGTCTGGTGACTGGCTAGGCCACTCCATGACCCTAATGTGCTTCTTCCTGAGCCACTCCTTTGTTGCCTTGGCTGTATGTTTTGGGTCATTGTCGTGCTGGAAGACCCAGCCACGACCCATTTTTAAGGCCCTGGCGGAGGGAAGGAGGTTGTCACTCAGAATTGTACGGTACATGGCCCCATCCATTCTCCCATTGATGCGGTGAAGTAGTCCTGTGCCCTTAGCAGAGAAACACCCCCAAAACATAACATTTCCACCTCCATGCTTGACAGTGGGGACGGTGTTCTTTGGGTCATAGGCAGCATTTCTCTTCCTCCAAACACGGCGAGTTGAGTTCATGCCAAAGAGCTCAATTTTGTCTCATCTGACCACAGCACCTTCTCCCAATCACTCTCGGCATCATCCAGGTGTTCACTGGCAAACTTCAGACGGGCCGTCACATGTGCCTTCCGGAGCAGGGGGACCTTGCGGGCACTGCAGGATTGCAATCCGTTATGTCGTAATGTGTTACCAATGGTTTTCGTGGTGACAGTGGTCCCAGCTGCCTTGAGATCATTGACAAGTTCCCCCCTTGTAGTTGTAGGCTGATTTCTAACCTTCCTTATGATCAAGGATACCCCACGAGGTGAGATTTTGCGTGGAGCCCCAGATCTTTGTCGATTGACAGTCATTTTGTACTTCTTCCATTTTCTTACTATGGCACCAACAGTTGTCTCCTTCTCGCCAGCGTCTTACTGATGGTTTTGTAGCCCATTCCAGCCTTGTGCAGGTGTATGATCTTGTCCCTGACATCCTTAGACAGCTCCTTGCTCTTGGCCATTTTGTAGAGGTTAGAGTCTGACTGATTCACTGAGTCTGTGGACAGGTGTCTTTCATACAGGTGACCATTGCCGACAGCTGTCTGTCATGCAGGTAACGAGTTGATTTGGAGCATCTACCTGGTCTGTAGGGGCCAGATCTCTTACTGGTTGGTGGGGATCAAATACTTATTTCCCTCTGCAGAATGCAAATAAATTCATATACTTTCCACAATGTGATTTTCCGGATTTAATTTGTGATGTGCTATCTCTCACTGTTACCAATAACCTACCCTTCAATTATGGGCTGCTCATGTCTTTCTCAGTGGGCAAACTTACAAAATCAGCAAGGGATCAAATACTTATTTCCCCCACTGTAATTATACAGAATTAATGAGCAAAAATGGGTATTTAAGTGGGCTGAATCTGGGCGTTGTTTGGAATTTTCCCCAACTCTACCCAGAGGGCAGAACTACGGTCAGCTAATCTAAGATCTTGACTGATGAGCGTGCCAGATTGATTGAAGTTCCAATTGGTGAGAATAAAGATCATTTCTAATACTTATTCTCCTAGTCTGTGCCTAAATTTCTTGACTGCATATCTATCTATCTGAACACACCTACACAAATAGTGTTCACATAAGCAAGGAAACTCCTACTCCTTAGTGCATTATGTGGGAGAATAGATGCCCTAAGTTACACTTAGACACCAGGAGTCAGAAAGCCGAGGTCCTGGGTAACAGACTTAAAATGAGCCTTCTGAAACCCACTCTTCACCTCCGTGGGCACGGGTCCCACGGAGATCTAGAGAGGGTACATTAAAACAAATGCTAAAAGATCGGCAAGCACATTCCTAAATCTTCATTTCCCCAGCTGTAAAGGTCTACAATATAGATTAATACATGCATCCAGTTTTTCAAACTTGAGTTCACAAATGTGGAATGCTCTACCATTGGACCTGAAAATAATTCACAACCTAATTAACTTCCGTAAAGCACTGAAGACACATCTCTTTAATACTAATAATGACTAATAATTGGAACTGTAATTCACCATCATTTACTTAACAATCGGATTACTTTTTCCCTATATCGTATTGTTTAATTTTAGTATGCAATCCATGTTCAATATGTGATACCATTTGTATATTTTCCCTTTTTTACCCGACTGTTCATTTAGCATTCATGTTCTATATATATTACCAATTGTATATGTATTCTGAAATGACATAAGTCATGACGGAAAATTGTAAGCCACATTGAGCCTGCAAATAGGTGGGAAAATGTGGGATACAAATGCAACAAATAAATAATACGAAACAGAATAAGGAATGTCAAGTGAAATGCAAAGTGCTGATAAGGAAGGCAAAGAGGGACTTTTTGCGGTGGAAGCAAAAACACATAGTAAATTTTTTTTTAGGTATATTAAAAGCAGGAAGCCAGCAAAAGAATCAGTTGGACTGCTAGACGACCGAGGGGTAAAAAAGGGTGATCAGGGAAGACAAAGCCATAGCAGAGAGATTAAATGAATTCTTTGCTTTGGTCTTCACCAAGAAAGATTTGGGGGAGATACCGGTTCCAGAAATGGTATTTGAAGCTGACGAGTCAGAGAAACTGAATGAATTCTCTATAAACCTGGAGGATGTAATGGGGCAGTTCTACAAATTGAAGAGTAGCAAAATCTCCTGATCCGGATGGTATTCATCCCAGAGTACTGATAGAACTGAAAAATTAACTTGCAGAGATATTGTTAGTAATATGTAATTTATCCTTAAAATCGAGCGTAGTACCGGAAGATTGGAGGGTGGCCAATGTAACGCCGATTTTTAAAAAAGGTTCCAGAGAAGAATCTGGAAATTATAGACCTGTGAGTCTAACAACGGTGCAGAGCAAAATGGTAGAGACTATTATAAAGAAGAAAATTACAGAGCATATTCAAAAGCATGGATGAGACAAACCCAACATAGTTTAGTGAAGGGAAATCGTGCCTCACCAATCTATTACATTTCTTTGAAGGGGTGAACAAACATATGGATAAAGGTGAGCCGGTTGATATTGTGTATCTGGATTTTCAGAAAGTGTTTGACAAAGTACCTCATGAAAAACTCCACAGGAAATTGGAGAGTCATGGGATAGTAGGTAGTGTACTATTGTGGATTAAAAAGTGGTTAAAGGACAGAAAACAGAGTAGGGTTAAATGGTCAGTATTTTCAATGGAGAAGGGTAGTTAGTGGGGTTCCCCAGGGGTCTGTGCTGGGACCGCTGCTTTTTAACATATTTATAAATGACCTAGAAATGGGAGTAACTAGTGAGGTAATTAAATTTGCTGACGACACAAAGTTATTCAAAGTTGTTAAATTGTGGGAGGATTGTGAAAAATTACAAGAGGGCCTTACGAGACTGGGTGTCTAAATGGCAGATGACGTTTAATGTGAGCAAGTGCATAGTGATGCATTTGGGAAAGAGGAACCCAAATTATAGCTACGTCATGCAAGGTTCCACATTAGGAGTCACCGACCAAGAAAGGGATCTAGGTGTCGTCATTGATGATACGTTGAAACCTTCTGCTCAGTGTGCTGCTGCGGCTAAGAAAGCAAATAGAATATTAGGTATTATTAGGAAAGGCATGGAATCAAAAACGAGGATGTTATAATGCCTCTGTATCGCTCCATGGTGCGACTGCACCTCCAATATTGTGTTCAATTCTGGTCACTGCATCTCAAAAAAGGTATAGTGGAACTAGATAAGGTGCAGAGAAGAGTGACGAAAATGATAAAGGGGATGGGATGACTTCCCTATGAGGAAAGGCTAAAGCGGCTAGGGCTCTTCAGCTTGGAAAAAAGGCGGCTGAGGGGAGATATCATAGAGGTCTATAAAATAATGAGTGGAGTGGAACAGGTAGACATGAAGCGTCTGTTTACGCTTTCCAAAAATACTAGGTCTAGGGGGCATGCGATGAAGCTACAAAGTAGTAAATTTAAAACAAATCGGAGAAACGTTTTCTTCACTCAATGTGTAATTAAACTCTGGAATTCATTGCCAGAGAATGTGGTAAAGGTGGTTAGCTTAGCAGAGTTTAAAAAAGGTTTGGATGGCTTCCTAAAGGAAAAGTCCATAGACCATTATTAAATTGGCCTTGGGGAAAATCCACTATTTCTGGGAATAAACAGTATAAAATGTTTTGTACTTTTTGGGGATCTTGCCAGGTATTGATACCTGGATGACCACTGTTGGAAACAGGATGCTGGGCTTGATGGACCTTTGGTCTTTCCCAGTATGGCAATACGTATGTACTTATGAAACCTCAGAAAGGAAACAGGAACCTGAGACAGAGCTGCAGTGAGGTTCTACCGTCTGTTGGAGATAGAGATATACTGAATAGAACCCTACAGGAGATAGAGAGATACTGAATGGAACCTATTGCACAACAGCCCTAAATGGCAAAGTTCTAATTTGCTCTCTATCGCCACCTGCTGATCGATAGGCACAAACCCACAAATATGGACTAATCCTTTGGAGGTACTAAGAAAAAGAAGTTGGCTACTCAGTAAGCCCCGCGCTACCCCACACTCAAGCCCACATTTGCACAAGTGATGAAGTTCCTGTGCCCTCAAAAGGCTTCCAGTGCATACATCCATGTAGTGCCCAGCCCCCCATAGCTCACAGTCACCGTTTGACTCTAGTCTGCTTCTTTCCATCTTACACAAGTGATAGGGGCTAACCTCATATGGTCTCATGTCCACCATAATGGCACCCCACACCGATACTGAGGAGTTCTACAATAGGGCCTACTGCCAAACCAGAGCTATCATGGAGAGGACCTTTGGCCTATTCAACATTTCATTGCTCAAAAGCTGGTTCTTGTGCCTTGACAAGAACTGCTGTACAGATTGGACAAAATCTGGTCACATTATTTGTGGCAAGATCAGGCCTCAGAAGAGAATGCTGATCGACCCACACAGGAGTTGCCATCCCATCCCTACCAGTTAGGTCAGATAGCAATAAATCAACTCACACAGGCATTTTCAGTGATGGTATTGCAGCAAAATGTGATGACAGTGCACCTCATTCTCATCCTTTCGATTATGATAGCGTGCAAGATTACACTTACCTGCGTAAGTGCTAGTATTCCAAAAATGCACAAATAACACTTACATTTAGATGCAAATTTATAGAATGAGGGGGTTAAAAAGCAATTATATAAACTGGGTATTATGTGCTTATATACTGCATTAGTGCTGCTAGCAGGGCATCTAAGGCTGTTCTGCAAATACTCGTGTAACTTTCTGTACATAGCATGTATTTGCAAGGGAGCGTACACAAAGGCAGGACTTAGACAGGGCTCCCATTTACACTTGTAACTTACAGGATTCTGTAAGTAAAGCATGTATCCTACACATTTAGGCATCCTGGGGCTGGTGTAATTGTGGGTGCCTAAATGTTACTATGTTATATGTCACTGATACTGCATTACACTAGTATTCTTTAACTGAACCTAGGCACTAAGCTTTCATTATAGAACAGGCTCCCATCACGTGGCCTTGGGGCACCTAAATGGATGTACCTTCTTACAGAATTACCCCTTAAAGAGGCAATTTTATAACATAAGCACTAACATTTATATGCTGATAATGTGCATAATGTTTAGAATTGTGGCATTTATGCAGCATGTACGCACCAACGCGTGTAACTGACAAAATTCCATCTAAGCACTATTCTGTAAATACCCACTTAAATCATAGAGAGGGGCATAATCGAACGGCGCCGGCCAAATAGCTGGTCAGCCATCTCCGGCGCTGGAAGTGGGTGGAGCCAACTGTATTTTTGAAAAGATAGCCGGCCATCTTTTTTTTCGCTAATACGGTTGGGCCCAGCCAAATGTCAGAGTTCGCCGGTTTTGAGATGGCCGGCATTGGTTTTCAGCCATAACGGAAAATAATGCCGGCGATCTCAACCTGGCCAAATCCAAGGCATTTGGTCGTGGGAGGAGCCAGCATTTGTAGTGCACTGGTCCCCCTGACATGCTAGGACACCAACCCGGCACCCTAGGGGCACTTCTAAAATTAAAAAATAATAAAAATAGCTCCCAGGTGCATAGCTCCCTTACCTTGGGTTGCTGAGCCCCCCCAATCTCCCCCAAACCCACTCCCCACAACTCTACACCCATTACCATAGCCCTTATGGGTAAAAGGGGGAACCTACATGTGGGTACAGTGAGTTT
The DNA here is from genome assembly GCF_901765095.1 of Microcaecilia unicolor. Lineage (NCBI taxonomy): Eukaryota > Metazoa > Chordata > Amphibia > Gymnophiona > Siphonopidae > Microcaecilia > Microcaecilia unicolor. Next base: position 266 of record NW_021962949.1, on the reverse strand, counting down.
TTGGGGTTTTTTGGAGGGCTCCCTTTACCAATACAAGTGTAACAGGTAGGGGGGGGGGGGGGAGGGCCTGGGTCCACCTGTCTGAAGTGCACTGCACCCACTAAAAACTGCTCCAGGGACTTGCATACTGCTATCAGGGAGCTGGGTATGACATTTGAGGCTGGCATAGAGGCTGGGAAAAAAGTTTTTTTTTTTGTTGGGAAGGGGTTTGGTGACCACTGGGGGAGTAAGGGAGGTCATCCCCGATTCCCTCCGGTGGTCATTTG
>NW_021962948.1:0-27019 GCF_901765095.1 Microcaecilia unicolor | reverse complement strand
AAGGAAATGACGTCAGAAGAAGGCGGGACATCGAGCGAAGGGAAGACTAGTAGAGACGTCGGGAGCGCCACCTCCTTCACTGACGCTGCGCTTTCGCTGCCGGACGGAGGTAAATTAGAAAGGGATCTTGGGGAGGGAGAAGAGAGCGGGCAGTTGGGACATGGGAGCGGGAGGGCAGGGGAGAGAGGAGCATGGATGGGAGGGCAGCGATCATTTTCACGGAGAGGAGGGCGGGCGCGTGCCAACTGTTCGTCTGCAGGGGGCGCTGGGGGTGCCAACTGATCTTCTGCAGGGGGGCACCACAGACCCTTGGCACGGCCCTGGGGATATCCCCCCATAACATGGGCCCAATATATATCAGGAGTTTCGAGATCTTCTAAAGAGCAGCCCCAGGCTGTTCCTAATTTAAACCTGACAGAATTCTTGGAGAGTTCTCTTGAACTTATTACTGAAAGAACGACTTTGATAGTAACTTTCGCTCTTGAATTAGACAGGAACAATATTTTCCGATCATATTTTCGCCATATAAATGACTCTTTCCTGGGACAAAAGATACAAGTTTTTCATGATATGGCAAGAAGTACACAGAAGGGGAGGAAAGAATTCTTGATGTATAAATCAAGAATTCTTAAACTGGGTGGTACCTTTTTGTTAAAATTTCCTTGTAAATGTCATGTTTCTTTTAGTTGGTAAAGTATGTTTTCTTCACTCCCAAGAAACTGTTAGAATTTATTGAATCGAAAGAAAAGATTGGACCACCTGTGGATTTGCCTTCCTAGTTAGAGGAGTGTGGTAGCCGTGTTAGTCCACTCTTAAGGTTATCAATAGAAATCAAACAAAATAAAACATGGAAAAGAAAATAAGATGATACCTTTTTTATTGGACATAACTTAATACATTTCTTGATTAGCTTTCGAAGGTTGCCCTTCTTCCTCAGATCGGAAATAAGCAAATGTGCTAGCTGACAGTGTATATAAGTGAAAACATTCAAGCATTACTATGACAGTCTGACAGGGTGGGAGGATGGGGGTGGGTCGGAGGTATGCATGGGGACATCAAAGCATATCATTGATATTCTAACAGGATGGGTGTGGATAGGTGAGGGGTGGGGTGATCAACAGAGACATACAGCTTTATGGTTTATAATGGGCTAGGACCCCAGGTCTTACGTTCTTGTATGGTTTTAAAGTTACCTTTCAGGATTCTCACTGTGAAGTCACTGGTACAGTGTCCTGGTCTTGTAAAATGTTGACCAACAGGGGTGGGAGCCCTACTGGCACCAGTATTGTTCATGTGATGATACAAGAACGTAAGACCTTTGAAGTCAGAATGATTGAATATTTTAACACCCAACAGAAAGGACTTAACAAGGATCTGGGGTTCCTAACCCATTATAAACCATAAAGCTGTATGTCTCTGTTGATCACCCCACCCCTCACCTATCCACACCCATCCTGTTAGAATATCAATGATATGCTTTGATGTCCCCATGCATACCTCCTACCCACCCCCATCCTCCCACCCTGTCAGACTGTCATAGTAATGCTTGAATGTTTTCACTTATATACACTGTCAGCTAGCACATTTGCTTATTTCCGATCTGAGGAAGAAGGGCGACCTTCAAAAGCTAATCAAGAAATGTATTAAGTTATGTCCAATAAAAAAGGTATCATCTTATTTTCTTTTCCATGTTTTATTTTGTTTGATTTCTATTGATAACCTTCCTAGTTAGAAATGCTGTTATGTTACATCGGCTGTAGACATCTGACTCTCCCCACTGTTAGTAATTTAATTTAATTTACTATATATTTTCCATTAAAAATTTCTTAGTATCTTGATTCAAAAATATTGTGGACAAATTTAACATGATATCTTTTCATACTATATTATTATTTGATATAAGTAAATATTGCCTTTTGTTTTATTATATCTGTAATTGCCAAACATTTATGTTTATTGATATAAATGTAAAACCAATAAATATAAAATTATGGCAAAACACGTAAGCCCGGGGTGGTTGGCTCTATGGGTACCGCTGTCCACTGGGGAACAGGGTGTTGAGAATTTAGGGGTCCCGAGCCCCCCCAAGAAGGCTAGAGTGACCTTAATCTGACTCCATCTCTAAATAACACTAGTACTGGGGTAATCAAGGAGTTATTGCCTCTAAGGGAGACGTTAGGTCTAAGGAAAAGATACCAGCCTTATGACAAACTAGATTTAGATTACAAGTTATACAATGCATTTATACTTACAGCCTTTGATCATTAAGTGAAGCCCACAAATCATCATTTGGAATGAGGAGTTTATTTGCCAAGGTACAAGTCAAATCAGTGATTGACAACAGGCACGTACAATCAATTAATTATAGGAATATAATGAGTTGCAAACAGGTGTTAATTATTTGCTAATCTTTTATCATTTCTTTTACCAATTAGAGGTTTTACAAGGGAAAGCAATTAGGTAATTTGTCAATTCTGCTGGACACATTGGTTTCCCTTGGAGAGAGAGTGGCAACCCTTTTCTCTCTAACTTAAACCAGGAAATACCCTGATTTTTATAGGTGCCCTCAGGATATGGGTAATATGACAGTAGATATACCTGATTGGATCTATGCTAATGTCATGGTTGTCACTGATTGGCTCATGCTAATGAGTAGCTTCTATCTTGCTAACATGGTTTTGTCTTTAGCTCGCTTGACCACAAATCTTAAGCAAGACCCTGCATCCAGCTACGCCTTCCCTGCTCACAGGAAAGTCTCCCTCCTCTCTTGGACAGCTAGTTCCCTATTTTCTTTGCACCTGCTATGACTCACTCATTTCTCAACTTGTTTTTCTAACTTACATTAGAGAAAATTCCACTTTGTAACAGATACGGGCTTCCATTTTGTGCTGAATTCCTCCATTTTGTTTCCATATCTATTGACCTAACTTTTAGGCCTCAATCTGGGCTACAAACTAGGCCATACTTTTCCAGTAAGCTCCCAGTTATGTCAGCCATCAGATTTCTGACTCAGCCAAGGTCTGTAATGGCCTGAGCTCTATGACTGGGCCCTCCACCATTCCAGTGGGGGGGGTCTCTGGCTGTACCATAATTATACATCTGTTAGGCCGCTGTGGTAGCTGTTAACAGGTTCCTGCAGTAGCACTTAAGGTGCCTGTGCCCCGAACTCATTGCTTAATGCATGTTAGTAAAAAAAAAACCCTGTTTAGTTGAAATGTCTTACTACAGGCATTGAAGTCGGCACTGCAAAGGAAATATTTTCCAAAACTGATAAGAATGAGATACTAGGGGTAAACTGTGTTGGGTTTTCTGTAGACAATCTAGTTAAAAGACATGTTAAAAAAAAAAAAAAAACTTGTTCGTACCAGATGGCTTCATTTAGAAATATCTGTCAGCAGATTATTGCTGCATTTTGCAGGTCTGAGAAGCTACTTTCTGTCTACTGATGAAAGCTGAGCAAGGTTCAAAAGCTTACGTTCTGTTTGCAGGGTTCGGGGACAGAGGTGCACTTCCTGTTCTACCAGGCTGTCTTCCAGGAGTTCAGCAACGCTAACAGTTCCTACAGAGGGAAGATCCTTGTATTTTCATGGTCGAAGGTGTGATTTTTAGCCAAATGAGAAAACTGTTGGAAAGGTTACGTGGCTGCAAGTGATTAGAAACGTTAGCTCACTGAGAGAATCGGTTTTCAGACACATCCCTCTTTGTGGGCTGGTTCAGAAAAATGCTCGTGCAGAAGTTAGAAGAGAGAGTGGATATCTGGTCTCGTAATAAACAGAAGTTCTTTGGTACAGTCAGTGCATTTTAGACTACTGAAGCCAAGTGTGCATGTGAGACGCTACCTTGAACTTTATCAATAGGGTCTATTGCACTTTTGGACAGGTTGAGCACTTTCTTGCCCAATATCAGAATATGTTCAGCCTCTCTCCGAGCAGCTTCAAGAAGAGTTTATTGATTACCAGTTGATGCAAAGTTCAGATGTACCACAGTATGTATGGGATAAGGCAGCCCTACAAACTGACACTGACAGCACTACAGTGCAACATAGCATGGATTCTATAACTGGGCTCCACTTCCACGTCTGACCCAATGTCACATGCTGAGCACCAATTCCCATCACAAGAGCTTGGTGTCAGTATTTTTTGATAGGGTTTACATTTTTAAAATAAATAAATATACACCCCCTATACACTTCTACATGACCCTATGGAATCGCAATAATAGTACTTATGAACGGACGTGGCAGTTTTCCCAGCACTTACATACAGGGGCGTAGCCAGCCTTCCGTGGGAGAGGGGTCCGAGCCCGGGGGGAGGGGGCACATTTTAGCCCTCCCCCCGGCGCCGCCCCCCCACCGCCGACATTGCCGCCCCCCCCTCCCGCCGCGAACCCGCCTCCGCTGCATCCTACCTTTACTTTTGCTGGCGGGGGATCCCACTCCCCGCCAGCCGACGTCTTCTTCTTAGTCGCTTCCCGCTCTTCAATTTGTTTGCTGACGTCCTGCACGTTGTACGTGCAGTACGTCAGACTCAGAGAACAGAACTGTTCTCTGAGTCTGACGTCCTGCACGTATAATTACGTGCAGGACGTCAGCAAACAAATTGAAGTGCAGGAAGGACTGAGAAGACGTCGGCTGGCGGGGAGTGGGATCCCCCGCCAGCAAAAGTAAAGGTAGGCGGCGGCGGGGGCGGGTTCGCCGGGAGGGGGGTCCTGGGGTGAATCTGCGGGGGCCCCGGCCCCCTCAGGCCCCACGTAGCTACGCCACTGCTTACATACGCAGGGCATGCGTCACTGCAGAGGCCTAATTACAGCATTATTCTGTGCCAGTAAATGGGCCACTCTCGGCATCTCTGCTGCTAATCTGGGATTAACCATGGAGAACTTCTAGTTCTGCTCATCTATCTCATTTATACATCAGGGCAACTAAATGATCTGGCTTCAACACAGCCTTCCTTCACTTAATGGCATCAGTCATGATGATGTCACTGTGTCCTGTTCTCACGGAAAGGCAGAATCGGTACTGGAATACTGGAATGTGCACAAGGTTTGGTACTTGGACATTCCAAGATCTCACAGATGAGGGTACAAGGTGAGCTGTCAGCTGAGATCCTGGCCAGAGAGGGAGGGATATTCACAGTATATATGTGACTGAGTACAGAGTTCCCTACCTACCTTCCTTTGCGCATTGTAGCCATGAAGATCGCAGTTGCCTTCCTGGTGGTGGCTCTGAGCTGCTGCTATCATGGTAAGTAACCTTTAAATTATTACAGAAATATCCATATTTACTAAAGTCTGAACATTCACAGCTCCTTCGCTCCTCTGCAGATCAAGCCAGAATTGCCTCAGCCTCATAGTTTATTCTGTGTATTAAAGTCAGCACAGAGGGAGATAATCTTTACACATCCAAATTACATCCACAAACTACACCAACACGTGTAAAAGTGTATTACATGGTATCAAAGCTGATTCTGGAAGCCTATTACATAAATGAATGTAGGTCTTTACCCCAGGTCTTACGTTCTTGTATGGTTTTAAAGTTACCTTTCAGGATTCTCACTGTGAAGTCACTGGTACAGTGTCCTGGTCTTGTAAAATGTTGACCAACAGGGGTGGGAGCCCTACTGGCACCAGTATTGTTCATGTGATGATACAAGAACGTAAGACCTTTGAAGTCAGAATGATTGAATATTTTAACACCCAACAGAAAGGACTTAACAAGGATCTGGGGTTCCTAACCCATTATAAACCATAAAGCTGTATGTCTCTGTTGATCACCCCACCCCTCACCTATCCACACCCATCCTGTTAGAATATCAATGATATGCTTTGATGTCCCCATGCATACCTCCTACCCACCCCCATCCTCCCACCCTGTCAGACTGTCATAGTAATGCTTGAATGTTTTCACTTATATACACTGTCAGCTAGCACATTTGCTTATTTCCGATCTGAGGAAGAAGGGCGACCTTCAAAAGCTAATCAAGAAATGTATTAAGTTATGTCCAATAAAAAAGGTATCATCTTATTTTCTTTTCCATGTTTTATTTTGTTTGATTTCTATTGATAACCTTCCTAGTTAGAAATGCTGTTATGTTACATCGGCTGTAGACATCTGACTCTCCCCACTGTTAGTAATTTAATTTAATTTACTATATATTTTCCATTAAAAATTTCCTAGTATCTTGATTCAAAAATATTGTGGACAAATTTAACATATCTTTTCATACTATATTATTATTTGATATAAGTAAATATTGCCTTTTGTTTTATTATATCTGTAATTGCCAAACATTTATGTTTATTGATATAAATGTAAAACCAATAAATATAAAATTATGGCAAAACACGTAAGCCCGGGGTGGTTGGCTCTATGGGTACCGCTGTCCACTGGGGAACAGGGTGTTGAGAATTTAGGGGTCCCGAGCCCCCCCAAGAAGGCTAGAGTGACCTTAATCTGACTCCATCTCTAAATAACACTAGTACTGGGGTAATCAAGGAGTTATTGCCTATAAGGGAGACGTTAGGTCTAAGGAAAAGATACCAGCCTTATGACAAACTGGATTTAGATTACAAGTTATACAATGCATTTATACTTACAGCCTTTGATCATTAAGTGAAGCCCACAAATCATCATTTGGAATGAGGAGTTTATTTGCCAAGGTACAAGTCAAATCAGTGATTGACAACAGGCACGTACAATCAATTAATTATAGGAATATAATGAGTTGCAAACAGGTGTTAATTATTTGCTAATCTTTTATCATTTCTTTTACCAATTAGAGGTTTTACAAGGGAAAGCAATTAGGTAATTTGTCAATTCTGCTGGACACATTGGTTTCCCTTGGAGAGAGAGTGGCAACCCTTTTCTCTCTAACTTAAACCAGGAAATACCCTGATTTTTATAGGTGCCCTCAGGATATGGGTAATATGACAGTAGATATACCTGATTGGATCTATGCTAATGTCATGGTTGTCACTGATTGGCTCATGCTAATGAGTAGCTTCTATCTTGCTAACATGGTTTTGTCTTTAGCTCGCTTGACCACAAATCTTAAGCAAGACCCTGCATCCAGCTACGCCTTCCCTGCTCACAGGAAAGTCTCCCTCCTCTCTTGGACAGCTAGTTCCCTATTTTCTTTGCACCTGCTATGACTCACTCATTTCTCAACTTGTTTTTCTAACTTACATTAGAGAAAATTCCACTTTGTAACAGATACGGGCTTCCATTTTGTGCTGAATTCCTCCATTTTGTTTCCATATCTATTGACCTAACTTTTAGGCCTCAATCTGGGCTACAAACTAGGCCATACTTTTCCAGTAAGCTCCCAGTTATGTCAGCCATCAGATTTCTGACTCAGCCAAGGTCTGTAATGGCCTGAGCTCTATGACTGGGCCCTCCACCATTCCAGTGGGGGGGGTCTCTGGCTGTACCATAATTATACATCTGTTAGGCCGCTGTGGTAGCTGTTAACAGGTTCCTGCAGTAGCACTTAAGGTGCCTGTGCCCCGAACTCATTGCTTAATGCATGTTAGTAAAAAAAAAACCCTGTTTAGTTGAAATGTCTTACTACAGGCATTGAAGTCGGCACTGCAAAGGAAATATTTTCCAAAACTGATAAGAATGAGATACTAGGGGTAAACTGTGTTGGGTTTTCTGTAGACAATCTAGTTAAAAGACATGTTAAAAAAAAAAAAAAACTTGTTCGTACCAGATGGCTTCATTTAGAAATATCTGTCAGCAGATTATTGCTGCATTTTGCAGGTCTGAGAAGCTACTTTCTGTCTACTGATGAAAGCTGAGCAAGGTTCAAAAGCTTACGTTCTGTTTGCAGGGTTCGGGGACAGAGGTGCACTTCCTGTTCTACCAGGCTGTCTTCCAGGAGTTCAGCAACGCTAACAGTTCCTACAGAGGGAAGATCCTTGTATTTTCATGGTCGAAGGTGTGATTTTTAGCCAAATGAGAAAACTGTTGGAAAGGTTACGTGGCTGCAAGTGATTAGAAACATTAGCTCACTGAGAGAATCGGTTTTCAGACTCATCCCTCTTTGTGGGCTGGTTCAGAAAAATGCTCGTGCAGAAGTTAGAAGAGAGAGTGGATATCTGGTCTCGTAATAAACAGAAGTTCTTTGGTACAGTCTGTTGGATTATTTGTAGTAAATAATTAGCAGATTTTAGTACACACAGCTTCAGCTTTAGAAATGTTAATTTCTTTCTTCATCTCTCTCTCATTCACCCCTGAATAATTCACTGCTGAGTCACTTTAAAGTTGAAGTAACAAAACATCTGTTTACTCACAGTTTGCAGTTAGATTATAATCAGACAGGCTTATATATACATATTACTATACATTTGTATTATCAGCTCCTTCCATGTGCTTAGATGGTAATGGATGCTCACACCACCATAGATCCTCTCAGGTTAGGAGAGATCATGAGCTCCATGTGCTCCATGTGCTGCATCTGCTGTGTCTAACCCCCACAGGAAGTTGCATATCTGTGTGACCTCTCTAAGTAATTCACATCAGAGGTCACAGAGTAATCACAGAGAAATAATAGGTGACAGGCAATGCATGTAAAAATACAATACATTCCAACAAACCCCTTCTCATGCATAACTGTCATGCAATTATTTATTCATACAAAGTCCAAGCTTTATACGCAGATTCACAAAATGTTCTCTGGGTAACGGTTTGGTCATGATGTCAGCTGTCATCTCACTGGTGTGACAATAGTGTAGACTGATGACCCCTTCTTTCACCAACTCTCGCACGTTGTGGTATTTCGTTGCGATGTGCTTGGTACGTGACTGAACCTTGTCATTCTGTGACAGTCGGATGCAGCTCTGATTATCTTCCATTATCTGGATTGGTCTCTTTTCAGCTATTCCAAAATCCAGCAAAAGTTTTTCAATCCACATCAGTTCTCTGCACGCTTCCGATACGGCCACATATTCAGCTTCTGTAGAAGACAAACTCACAATACTTTGTTTATGACTGGCCCATGAAATTTGTACATTTCCATACATAAACACATATCCACTTGTGGACTTATAATCAGAATGATCCCCTGCCCAATCTGAATCACAGTAACATATTAGTTTTGGATTACTATTGGCTGAAATCTTTAATTTACAATCAATGGTACCCTTTAAATACCTTACCATCCTTTTAACTGCAGTCCAATCTGATTTGGTAGGTGAGCTGACCCTTCTGCTCAAAATTCCTACTGCATTTGCTATATCAGCCCTGTATGTGGTAGCTAGATATAAAAGCTTACCTATGGCTGATCTATATTGGATGTTATCTGGTAAAGGTTCTCTTACTGTTTCATCCTTCAGAAAATCAGTGATCATGGGAGTGCTTACAACTTGGGCATCTTGCATACCTAAACTTTCAATAAGCTCATTTATTTTCTGCTTCTGGCTTAGAAGATAAGAACCATCATTTTGTTTCTCAATTTCTATACCAAGATAGTATGACACATTACCAAGTTCTTTTATCTCAACATTGAGGTTTAAATATTTTACAATGTCCTTGTACTCTTGCTCACTTTTGCTTGCAATGAGCAGATCATCAACAAAAGCTAAAATGTATGCATATTGTCCATTTCTGCACCTAGTGTACAAGCATTTATCTGCTTCACCTTGCTTAAATCCTAAATTTGTCAATATTTCATGCAATTTATCATTCCAACATTTTGCACTTTGCTTTAATCCATAAAGACCTTTGTTTAATTTACACACTAGCTGTCTTTGTTTTGTATTTATGAAACCTGTTGGCTGTTCCATGTACAAGTCTTCAGTTATTTCTCCATGAAGAAACGCTGTTTTCACATCAATGTGGTTGACTTGCATGCCTTTTGAGACTGCAATGCTCAGAAGTGTTCTTATTGTCGTGTGTTTCACTACAGGTGCAAACACTTCATCAAAATCTTCTCCATATTTTTGAAGATATCCCTTTGCGACTAATCTTGCTTTATACCTTTCCACTTTTCCTTGTGCATTCCTTTTTAACTTGAATACCCATTTGCATCCTATAGCTTTCTTGCCAGGAGGTAATTTTGTAAGAATCCAAGTATTATTTTTATCCAATGCATCAATTTCTTCTTGTGCAGCTTTACGCCATTCAGCAGCTTCTTCTGCTGGCATTTTCTCAATCTCATCCCATGTTAAGGGCTCTTGAGCTTCTGCTGACTTTGTTAGGTAAGACAGTCTTGGGGGTGGAACACCTTTGTTTTCCCTGGATGAGCGTCTGACTACAGGTTGGTCTGACCTTTCCGCATCCTCTAAATCTGAGAGTCCTTCTCCAATTGATTCCCCTTCTCCAACTGTACTGTCTTCTTCAATGATCCTTTCTGTGTCTGCTTCCTCTGCCTGTTCCTCGTTAGATACAGATGAGTTGCTTTCAGACATCTGCCTTGGTATGGCATTTATATACACTGGCATGTCTATTATGGTTCTAGTTTCATATTCTGGATGATAAGGCTCATCTGGGATAATCCAGCCTTTATCAACCCTTTTGTTTTCATCAAAATATGTAACATGTCTTATGCCAACAATGCCAGTTTTCAGATTCAAAATTCTATATCCTTTGTGTCCTGGAGTATAGCCAACTAAAATGCCCCTTTCTGTTGTGGAATCCAGCTTATGCCTTCTTTGCTTTGGTACATGAGCATATGCTGTACTTCCAAATGTTCTTATGTGTGACAGGTTTGGCTTCCTACCATGCCATGTCTCATGTGGTGTGCGCTCAGCGCCTTTAGTTGGCATTCTGTTTTGTAGGTACACTGCTGTGAGAATGGCTTCCCCCCATAGTCTTTTAGGGAGATTGCTATCTGACAGCATACATCTGGTCATTTCCACAAGTGACCTAAATTTTCTCTCTGCAACAGAATTTTGCTCTGGTGTATAAGCTACTGTTGTGATATGCTGAATGCCTTCTTGTTCTAGAAATGTGCGCATGCTTTGTGAAGTGAACTCACCACCATTGTCGGTCTGAAGAACCTTTGGTTTTCTTTCAAATTTATTGCTCACCATGGCTACGTATTTCTTCAGCATGTCTGTGACTTGACTTTTTTCTTTCAGCAAATAGGCCACACAATATCTAGAGAAATCATCCAAGAATATTAGCACAAATCTGTTATTTCCCAATGATGGGATATTAAACGGTCCACATAAGTCACTGTGTATTAAGTCCAGTACTTTATTACTCCTATTTCCTGTGTATGCAGGAAATGAGGGTCTCACACCTTTTTGAGTAACACAGTCTATGCATTTCTCCATTTTACCAGCATCTGCACTTATCTGAATGCCGGTGGCCAGTTGCTTACTGTAAAGATCCTGGATCACCTTAGAATCACGATGTCCCAGGCGGCGGTGCCAGATTTCCAGACTACATTTACCATCATTCTTCCTTACTTGCGCCATATGTGAGGCTTCACCTGAAATGTTCAGCTTATAAACATCATTATGCATAAAAGCTTCAGCATACACTTCATCATTTTTAGAGATTGTGCACTTACTGTTTTCAAAATGAATCACAAATCCCTTCTTATCTAATGTAGATACACTAAGCATATTGCAAACTGCTTGGGGAATATACAAGACATCACTTACAGGAATTTCTTTAACTTCATTAGACACTTTGCATTTTAAGAATCCAATACCTTTTGCTTGGATCTTAGCAGTCCCTGCGTTTGCAGTTTTAAGAATACCTTCCTCTGGACACATTTCCTGAAAGAAATTCTTACAATTGGTTAAATGGCATGTGCTCCCTGAATCCAAAATCCAAGTACTTTCATTTGAATTATTATTTACCATAGTCAAAGATTTTTCTGCCATTAGAAAGCCCTTGTGTTTATCTTTGTCCTTCATACATTTCCTGGTTTGAAAATTCTTTAGTTCCATTGGCTTAGGTGAGCTAGAGGGAGTGTTTTGTGTTTCCTTACACCATTTAGATACATGTCCCTCCTTTCCACATGAGTAGCAAATCAGCTTGCCCTTGGGTGGAGTTTTCCCATAGCTCCGCCTTCCTCTGTTCTTTGCCAAGAAATTTGTTTCATTTCTCTCTGACTTGTTTTGAGAACACATCTCCTCAGAATCATTTATTATGCATTCCTGCCTTAGTTTTGATGTTGCCTGTTCAAAAGATTGCCCTTCAATGGCCTCATTTACAGACCTAAAAACATCAAACTTCTTTGATAGTGAGGTAAAAAGAAATGCTCTTTTCAATGCATCACACATGGGAATTCCAGAAAGTTCTAACTTTTGAAATGAAGACATAAGATGCATAATGTGATCATTACATTTACTTTTATCCCTTAATTTGGTTTCATTCAACTCTGCCAGCCAAATTGGTTGCTGCTTTGCATATGTAGTTGCATACATAGTTCTCAGCTTACATAAAATGTCCTTTGGTGTATCTTTTCCCTCCACTAATATGGCTTGTTTCTCTGAGAGAGCTTCCAAAAGCATGCACTTCACATAATAGTTTGCATTGTCCCATTCAGCCATATTTTCAGCTGTTCTGTCTTGATCTAAGCATATATTTAATCTTTTTGCTCGAAGGAGACATATGAATCTTAATTCCCACTGCCGATAATTAAACTCAGTTAATTTAGGCACCTTGAGAGAATAGAACAATGGTGAATTTCTTCCCTCAGCCATTTTCTTAGCCTTCTGTCTGCTGTGTGGGGGGGAGAGAGAGACAGACTGAATCTTTCCTTTAAAACTTAAGAGAAAAATGTGGCCTTTTTTTCTGCCTGGTAATATTTCTCTTCTTTTTCAATTCCTGGACCCTGGGCCCATAACCCTTTTGTTGGATTATTTGTAGTAAATAATTAGCAGATTTTAGTACACACAGCTTCAGCTTTAGAAATGTTAATTTCTTTCTTCATCTCTCTCTCATTCACCCCTGAATAATTCACTGCTGAGTCACTTTAAAGTTGAAGTAACAAAACATCTGTTTACTCACAGTTTGCAGTTAGATTATAATCAGACAGGCTTATATATACATATTACTATACATTTGTATTATCAGCTCCTTCCATGTGCTTAGATGGTAATGGATGCTCACACCACCATAGATCCTCTCAGGTTAGGAGAGATCATGAGCTCCATGTGCTCCATGTGCTGCATCTGCTGTGTCTAACCCCCACAGGAAGTTGCATATCTGTGTGACCTCTCTAAGTAATTCACATCAGAGGTCACAGAGTAATCACAGAGAAATAATAGGTGACAGGCAATGCATGTAAAAATACAATACATTCCAACACAGTCAGTGCATTTTAGACTACTGAAGCCAAGTGTGCATGTGAGACGCTACCTTGAACTTTATCAATAGGGTCTATTGCACTTTTGGACAGGTTGAGCACTTTCTTGCCCAATATCAGAATATGTTCAGCCTCTCTCCGAGCAGCTTCAAGAAGAGTTTATTGATTACCAGTTGATGCAAAGTTCAGATGTACCACAGTATGTATGGGATAAGGCAGCCCTACAAACTGACACTGACAGCACTACAGTGCAACATAGCATGGATTCTATAACTGGGCTCCACTTCCACATCTGACCCAATGTCACATGCTGAGCACCAATTCCCATCACAAGAGCTTGGTGTCAGTATTTTTTGATAGGGTTTACATTTTTAAAATAAATAAATATACACCCCCTATACACTTCTACATGACCCTATGGAATCGCAATAATAGTACTTATGAACGGACGTGGCAGTTTTCCCAGCACTTACATACGCAGGGCATGCGTCACTGCAGAGGCCTAATTACAGCATTATTCTGTGCCAGTAAATGGGCCACTCTCGGCATCTCTGCTGCTAATCTGGGATTAACCATGGAGAACTTCTAGTTCTGCTCATCTATCTCATTTATACATCAGGGCAACTAAATGATCTGGCTTCAACACAGCCTTCCTTCACTTAATGGCATCAGTCATGATGATGTCACTGTGTCCTGTTCTCACGGAAAGGCAGAATCGGTACTGGAATACTGGAATGTGCACAAGGTTTGGTACTTGGACATTCCAAGATCTCACAGATGAGGGTACAAGGTGAGCTGTCAGCTGAGATCCTGGCCAGAGAGGGAGGGATATTCACAGTATATACTGTATGTGACTGAGTACAGAGTTCCCTACCTACCTTCCTTTGCGCATTGTAGCCATGAAGATCACAGTTGCCTTCCTGGTGGTGGCTCTGAGCTGCTGCTATCATGGTAAGTAACCTTTAAATTATTACAGAAATATCCATATTTACTAAAGTCTGAACATTCACAGCTCCTTCGCTCCTCTGCAGATCAAGCCAGAATTGCCTCAGCCTCATAGTTTATTCTGTGTATTAAAGTCAGCACAGAGGGAGATAATCTTTACACATCTAAATTACATCCACAAACTACACCAACACGTGTAAAAGTGTATTACATGGTATCAAAGCTGATTCTGGAAGCCTATTACATAAATGAATGTAGGTCTTTACCCCAGGTCTTACGTTCTTGTATGGTTTTAAAGTTACCTTTCAGGATTCTCACTGTGAAGTCACTGGTACAGTGTCCTGGTCTTGTAAAATGTTGACCAACAGGGGTGGGAGCCCTACTGGCACCAGTATTGTTCATGTGATGATACAAGAACGTAAGACCTTTGAAGTCAGAATGATTGAATATTTTAACACCCAACAGAAAGGACTTAACAAGGATCTGGGGTTCCTAACCCATTATAAACCATAAAGCTGTATGTCTCTGTTGATCACCCCACCCCTCACCTATCCACACCCATCCTGTTAGAATATCAATGATATGCTTTGATGTCCCCATGCATACCTCCTACCCACCCCCATCCTCCCACCCTGTCAGACTGTCATAGTAATGCTTGAATGTTTTCACTTATATACACTGTCAGCTAGCACATTTGCTTATTTCCGATCTGAGGAAGAAGGGCGACCTTCAAAAGCTAATCAAGAAATGTATTAAGTTATGTCCAATAAAAAAGGTATCATCTTATTTTCTTTTCCATGTTTTATTTTGTTTGATTTCTATTGATAACCTTCCTAGTTAGAAATGCTGTTATGTTACATCGGCTGTAGACATCTGACTCTCCCCACTGTTAGTAATTTAATTTAATTTACTATATATTTTCCATTAAAAATTTCCTAGTATCTTGATTCAAAAATATTGTGGACAAATTTAACATGATATCTTTTCATACTATATTATTATTTGATATAAGTAAATATTGCCTTTTGTTTTATTATATCTGTAATTGCCAAACATTTATGTTTATTGATATAAATGTAAAACCAATAAATATAAAATTATGGCAAAACACGTAAGCCCGGGGTGGTTGGCTCTATGGGTACCGCTGTCCACTGGGGAACAGGGTGTTGAGAATTTAGGGGTCCCGAGCCCCCCCAAGAAGGCTAGAGTGACCTTAATCTGACTCCATCTCTAAATAACACTAGTACTGGGGTAATCAAGGAGTTATTGCCTCTAAGGGAGACGTTAGGTCTAAGGAAAAGATACCAGCCTTATGACAAACTGGATTTAGATTTCAAGTTATACAATGCATTTATACTTACAGCCTTTGATCATTAAGTGAAGCCCACAAATCATCATTTGGAATGAGGAGTTTATTTGCTAAGGTATAAGTCAAATCAGTGATTGACAACAGGCATGTACAATCAATTCATTATAGGAATATAATAAGCTGCAAACAGGTGTTAATTATTTGCTAATCTTTTATAATTTCTTTCACCAATTAGAGGTTTTACAAGGGAAAGCAATTAGGTAATTTGTTAATTCTGCTGGACACATTGGTTTCCCTTGGAGAGAGAGTGCCAACCCTTTTCTCTCTAACTCAAGCCAGGAAATACCCTGATTTTTATAGGTGCCCTCAGGATATGGATAATATGACAGTAGATATACCTGATTGGATCTATGCTAATGTCATGGTTGTCACTGATTGGCTCATGCTAATGAGTAGCTTCTATCTTGCTAACATGGTTTTGTCTTTAGCTCGCTTGATCACAAATCTTAAGCAAGACCCTGCTCACAGGAAAGTCTCCCTCCTCTCTTGGACAGCTAGTTCCCTATTTTCTCTGCACCTGCTATGACTCACTTATTTCTCAACTTGTTTTTCTAACTACATTACAGAGAAAATTCCACTTTGTAACAGATACGGGCTTCCATTTTGTGTTGAAATCCTCCATTTTGTTTCCATATCTATTGACCTAACTTTTAGGCCTCAATCTGGGCTACAAACTAGGCCATACTTTTCCAGTAAGCTCCCAGTTATGTCAGCCATCAGATTTCTGACTCAGCCAAGGTCTGTAATGGCCTGAGCTCTATGACTGGGCCCTCCACCATTCCAGTGGGGGGGGTCTCTGGCTGTACCATAATTATACATCTGTTAGGCCGCTGTGGTAGCTGTTAACAGGTTCCTGTAGTAGCACTTAAGGTGCCTGTGCCCCGAACTCATTGCTTAATGCATGTTAGTAAAAAAAAAACCCTGTTTAGTTGAAATGTCTTACTACAGGCATTGAAGTCGGCACTGCAAAGGAAATATTTTCCAAAACTGATAAGAATGAGATACTAGGGGTAAACTGTGTTGGGTTTTCTGTAGACAATCTAGTTAAAAGACATGTTAAAAAAAAAACAAAAACTTGTTCGTACCAGATGGCTTCATTTAGAAATATCTGTCAGCAGATTATTGCTGCATTTTGCAGGTCTGAGAAGCTACTTTCTGTCTACTGATGAAAGCTGAGCAAGGTTCAAAAGCTTACGTTCTGTTTGCAGGGTTCGGGGACAGAGGTGCACTTCCTGTTCTACCAGGCTGTCTTCCAGGAGTTCAGCAACGCTAACAGTTCCTACAGAGGGAAGATCCTTGTATTTTCATGGTCGAAGGTGTGATTTTTAGCCAAATGAGAAAACTGTTGGAAAGGTTACGTGGCTGCAAGTGATTAGAAACGTTAGCTCACTGAGAGAATCGGTTTTCAGACACATCCCTCTTTGTGGGCTGGTTCAGAAAAATGCTCGTGCAGAAGTTAGAAGAGAGAGTGGATATCTGGTCTCGTAATAAACAGAAGTTCTTTGGTACAGTCAGTGCATTTTAGACTACTGAAGCCAAGTGTGCATGTGAGACGCTACCTTGAACTTTATCAATAGGGTCTATTGCACTTTTGGACAGGTTGAGCACTTTCTTGCCCAATATCAGAATATGTTCAGCCTCTCTCCGAGCAGCTTCAAGAAGAGTTTATTGATTACCAGTTGATGCAAAGTTCAGATGTACCACAGTATGTATGGGATAAGGCAGCCCTACAAACTGACACTGACAGCACTACAGTGCAACATAGCATGGATTCTATAACTGGGCTCCACTTCCACGTCTGACCCAATGTCACATGCTGAGCACCAATTCCCATCACAAGAGCTTGGTGTCAGTATTTTTTGATAGGGTTTACATTTTTAAAATAAATAAATATACACCCCCTATACACTTCTACATGACCCTATGGAATCGCAATAATAGTACTTATGAACGGACGTGGCAGTTTTCCCAGCACTTACATACGCAGGGCATGCGTCACTGCAGAGGCCTAATTACAGCATTATTCTGTGCCAGTAAATGGGCCACTCTCGGCATCTCTGCTGCTAATCTGGGATTAACCATGGAGAACTTCTAGTTCTGCTCATCTATCTCATTTATACATCAGGGCAACTAAATGATCTGGCTTCAACACAGCCTTCCTTCACTTAATGGCATCAGTCATGATGATGTCACTGTGTCCTGTTCTCACGGAAAGGCAGAATCGGTACTGGAATACTGGAATGTGCACAAGGTTTGGTACTTGGACATTCCAAGATCTCACAGATGAGGGTACAAGGTGAGCTGTCAGCTGAGATCCTGGCCAGAGAGGGAGGGATATTCACAGTATATATGTGACTGAGTACAGAGTTCCCTACCTACCTTCCTTTGCGCATTGTAGCCATGAAGATCGCAGTTGCCTTCCTGGTGGTGGCTCTGAGCTGCTGCTATCATGGTAAGTAACCTTTAAATTATTACAGAAATATCCATATTTACTAAAGTCTGAACATTCACAGCTCCTTCGCTCCTCTGCAGATCAAGCCAGAATTGCCTCAGCCTCATAGTTTATTCTGTGTATTAAAGTCAGCACAGAGGGAGATAATCTTTACACATCTAAATTACATCCACAAACTACACCAACACGTGTAAAAGTGTATTACATGGTATCAAAGCTGATTCTGGAAGCCTATTACATAAATGAATGTAGGTCTTTATGTTAAATTTACAAACTAGGCTTTTCCCATAGGCCCCTGTTATAAGATCAGGCCTGAAAAGGATAACTGTATAATAGATCACTTAGGATGTCAAGGCACATGGGTGCATTTATCTGTCTTATAAAGACAACACACGTAGCTCTGCACATATAAGAAATTACACCAAGAGAAAGGAGAGACACATATTTATACCTGCTCCGAACCACATGTAACTGTGTGCATGTATTTGCAAGGATGAAAATGCACACATGAATGTATTTTATCAAATGTATTTAAAAATAAAAAAGTAGAGACCATCACAACCACTAACTTAAAACCAACATCAAAAAACAGAGGTGATCCAAAAACACTTAACCCCCTTATAATTAACCATAATATCAACTTTTCATGTGCAAACAATTTAAAGCAACTGACCTGAATGTCGAAGGAGTCTCATTTCAAAACTAGAGGCCAACCGAAACCTGGATTCTCGGTTTTGACCATACCAAATCAGCAGCCAAATTTTGCTGATTGGTTTTGGCTGAAAATGGAAATGGCACCTTCGCCGCCTGAAGAGACTGGGTCCCAACAGGCCAGGCCGGCCACCCGCCCGTCCCAGCCCTCACACGCTGGAAGAAAGTGAATGCTGCTGAGCTGCCCCCCTCCCCTGTCACTTGAACGCCCTGCCCTAGTGGTTTAGTGGTCTCTTCAGGGCAAGAGTTCTGCCTTCTTCTGACGTCAAGGAAATGACGTCAGAAGAAGGCGGGACATCGAGCGAAGGGAAGACTAGTAGAGACGTCGGGAGCGCCACCTCCTTCACTGACGCTGCGCTTTCGCTGCCGGACGGAGGTAAATTAGAAAGGGATCTTGGGGAGGGAGAAGAGAGCGGGCAGTTGGGACATGGGAGCGGGAGGGCAGGGGAGAGAGGAGCATGGATGGGAGGGCAGCGATCATTTTCACGGAGAGGAGGGCGGGCGCGTGCCAACTGTTCGTCTGCAGGGGGCGCTGGGGGTGCCAACTGATCTTCTGCAGGGGGGCACCACAGACCCTTGGCACGGCCCTGGGGATATCCCCCCATAACATGGGCCCAATATATATCAGGAGTTTCGAGATCTTCTAAAGAGCAGCCCCAGGCTGTTCCTAATTTAAACCTGACAGAATTCTTGGAGAGTTCTCTTGAACTTATTACTGAAAGAACGACTTTGATAGTAACTTTCGCTCTTGAATTAGACAGGAACAATATTTTCCGATCATATTTTCGCCATATAAATGACTCTTTCCTGGGACAAAAGATACAAGTTTTTCATGATATGGCAAGAAGTACACAGAAGGGGAGGAAAGAATTCTTGATGTATAAATCAAGAATTCTTAAACTGGGTGGTACCTTTTTGTTAAAATTTCCTTGTAAATGTCATGTTTCTTTTTAGTTGGTAAAGTATGTTTTCTTCACTCCCAAGAAACTGTTAGAATTTATTGAATCGAAAGAAAAGATTGGACCACCTGTGGATTTGCCTTCCTAGTTAGAGGAGTGTGGTAGCCGTGTTAGTCCACTCTTAAGGTTATCAATAGAAATCAAACAAAATAAAACATGGAAAAGAAAATAAGATGATACCTTTTTTATTGGACATAACTTAATACATTTCTTGATTAGCTTTCGAAGGTTGCCCTTCTTCCTCAGATCGGAAATAAGCAAATGTGCTAGCTGACAGTGTATATAAGTGAAAACATTCAAGCATTACTATGACAGTCTGACAGGGTGGGAGGATGGGGGTGGGTCGGAGGTATGCATGGGGACATCAAAGCATATCATTGATATTCTAACAGGATGGGTGTGGATAGGTGAGGGGTGGGGTGATCAACAGAGACATACAGCTTTATGGTTTATAATGGGCTAGGAACCCCAGGTCTTACGTTCTTGTATGGTTTTAAAGTTACCTTTCAGGATTCTCACTGTGAAGTCACTGGTACAGTGTCCTGGTCTTGTAAAATGTTGACCAACAGGGGTGGGAGCCCTACTGGCACCAGTATTGTTCATGTGATGATACAAGAACGTAAGACCTTTGAAGTCAGAATGATTGAATATTTTAACACCCAACAGAAAGGACTTAACAAGGATCTGGGGTTCCTAACCCATTATAAACCATAAAGCTGTATGTCTCTGTTGATCACCCCACCCCTCACCTATCCACACCCATCCTGTTAGAATATCAATGATATGCTTTGATGTCCCCATGCATACCTCCTACCCACCCCCATCCTCCCACCCTGTCAGACTGTCATAGTAATGCTTGAATGTTTTCACTTATATACACTGTCAGCTAGCACATTTGCTTATTTCCGATCTGAGGAAGAAGGGCGACCTTCAAAAGCTAATCAAGAAATGTATTAAGTTATGTCCAATAAAAAAGGTATCATCTTATTTTCTTTTCCATGTTTTATTTTGTTTGATTTCTATTGATAACCTTCCTAGTTAGAAATGCTGTTATGTTACATCGGCTGTAGACATCTGACTCTCCCCACTGTTAGTAATTTAATTTAATTTACTATATATTTTCCATTAAAAATTTCCTAGTATCTTGATTCAAAAATATTGTGGACAAATTTAACATGATATCTTTTCATACTATATTATTATTTGATATAAGTAAATATTGCCTTTTGTTTTATTATATCTGTAATTGCCAAACATTTATGTTTATTGATATAAATGTAAAACCAATAAATATAAAATTATGGCAAAACACGTAAGCCCGGGGTGGTTGGCTCTATGGGTACCGCTGTCCACTGGGGAACAGGGTGTTGAGAATTTAGGGGTCCCGAGCCCCCCCAAGAAGGCTAGAGTGACCTTAATCTGACTCCATCTCTAAATAACACTAGTACTGGGGTAATCAAGGAGTTATTGCCTCTAAGGGAGACGTTAGGTCTAAGGAAAAGATACCAGCCTTATGACAAACTGGATTTAGATTTCAAGTTATACAATGCATTTATACTTACAGCCTTTGATCATTAAGTGAAGCCCACAAATCATCATTTGGAATGAGGAGTTTATTTGCTAAGGTATAAGTC
The DNA here is from genome assembly GCF_901765095.1 of Microcaecilia unicolor. Taxonomy (NCBI): domain Eukaryota; kingdom Metazoa; phylum Chordata; class Amphibia; order Gymnophiona; family Siphonopidae; genus Microcaecilia; species Microcaecilia unicolor. The sequence goes on along the minus strand of NW_021962948.1, from coordinate 5,684 downwards.
AAATCAGTGATTGACAACAGGCATGTACAATCAATTCATTATAGGAATATAATAAGCTGCAAACAGGTGTTAATTATTTGCTAATCTTTTATAATTTCTTTCACCAATTAGAGGTTTTACAAGGGAAAGCAATTAGGTAATTTGTTAATTCTGCTGGACACATTGGTTTCCCTTGGAGAGAGAGTGCCAACCCTTTTCTCTCTAACTCAAGCCAGGAAATACCCTGATTTTTATAGGTGCCCTCAGGATATGGATAATATGACAGTAGATATACCTGATTGGATCTATGCTAATGTCATGGTTGTCACTGATTGGCTCATGCTAATGAGTAGCTTCTATCTTGCTAACATGGTTTTGTCTTTAGCTCACTTGATCACAAATCTTAAGCAAGACCCTGCTCACAGGAAAGTCTCCCTCCTCTCTTGGACAGCTAGTTCCCTATTTTCTCTGCACCTGCTATGACTCACTTATTTCTCAACTTGTTTTTCTAACTACATTACAGAGAAAATTCCACTTTGTAACAGATATGGGCTTCCATTTTGTGTTGAAATCCTCCATTTTGTTTCCATATCTATTAACTTTTCCTAATTTAGCTTATTTAGGCCTCAATCTGGGCTACAAACTAGGCCATACTTTTCCAGTAAGCTCCCAGTTATGTCAGCCATCAGATTTCTGACTCAGCCAAGGTCTGTAATGGCCTGAGCTCTATGACTGGGCCCACCACCATTCCAGTGGGGGGGTCTCTGGCCGTATCATAATTATACATCTGTTAGGCCGCTGTGGTAGCTGTTAACAGGTTCCTGCAGTAGCACTTAAGGTGCCTGTGCCCCGAACTCATTGCTTAATGCATGTTAGTAAAAAAAAACCCTGTTTAGTTGAAATGTCTTACTACAGGCATTGAAGTCGGCACTGCAAAGGAAATATTTTCCAAAACTGATAAGAATGAGATACTAGGGGTAAACTGTGTTGGGTTTTCTGTAGACAATCTAGTTAAAAGACATGTTAAAAAAAAAAAAAAAACTTGTTCGTACCAGATGGCTTCATTTAGAAATATCTGTCAGCAGATTATTGCTGCATTTTGCAGGTCTGAGAAGCTACTTTCTGTCTACTGATGAAAGCTGAGCAAGGTTCAAAAGCTTACGTTCTGTTTGCAGGGTTCGGGGACAGAGGTGCACTTCCTGTTCTACCAGGCTGTCTTCCAGGAGTTCAGCAACGCTAACAGTTCCTACAGAGGGAAGATCCTTGTATTTTCATGGTCGAAGGTGTGATTTTTAGCCAAATGAGAAAACTGTTGGAAAGGTTACGTGGCTGCAAGTGATTAGAAACGTTAGCTCACTGAGAGAATCGGTTTTCAGACACATCCCTCTTTGTGGGCTGGTTCAGAAAAATGCTCGTGCAGAAGTTAGAAGAGAGAGTGGATATCTGGTCTCGTAATAAACAGAAGTTCTTTGGTACAGTCAGTGCATTTTAGACTACTGAAGCCAAGTGTGCATGTGAGACGCTACCTTGAACTTTATCAATAGGGTCTATTGCACTTTTGGACAGGTTGAGCACTTTCTTGCCCAATATCAGAATATGTTCAGCCTCTCTCCGAGCAGCTTCAAGAAGAGTTTATTGATTACCAGTTGATGCAAAGTTCAGATGTACCACAGTATGTATGGGATAAGGCAGCCCTACAAACTGACACTGACAGCACTACAGTGCAACATAGCATGGATTCTATAACTGGGCTCCACTTCCACGTCTGACCCAATGTCACATGCTGAGCACCAATTCCCATCACAAGAGCTTGGTGTCAGTATTTTTTGATAGGGTTTACATTTTTAAAATAAATAAATATACACCCCCTATACACTTCTACATGACCCTATGGAATCGCAATAATAGTACTTATGAACGGACGTGGCAGTTTTCCCAGCACTTACATACGCAGGGCATGCGTCACTGCAGAGGCCTAATTACAGCATTATTCTGTGCCAGTAAATGGGCCACTCTCGGCATCTCTGCTGCTAATCTGGGATTAACCATGGAGAACTTCTAGTTCTGCTCATCTATCTCATTTATACATCAGGGCAACTAAATGATCTGGCTTCAACACAGCCTTCCTTCACTTAATGGCATCAGTCATGATGATGTCACTGTGTCCTGTTCTCACGGAAAGGCAGAATCGGTACTGGAATACTGGAATGTGCACAAGGTTTGGTACTTGGACATTCCAAGATCTCACAGATGAGGGTACAAGGTGAGCTGTCAGCTGAGATCCTGGCCAGAGAGGGAGGGATATTCACAGTATATATGTGACTGAGTACAGAGTTCCCTACCTACCTTCCTTTGCGCATTGTAGCCATGAAGATCGCAGTTGCCTTCCTGGTGGTGGCTCTGAGCTGCTGCTATCATGGTAAGTAACCTTTAAATTATTACAGAAATATCCATATTTACTAAAGTCTGAACATTCACAGCTCCTTCGCTCCTCTGCAGATCAAGCCAGAATTGCCTCAGCCTCATAGTTTATTCTGTGTATTAAAGTCAGCACAGAGGGAGATAATCTTTACACATCTAAATTACATCCACAAACTACACCAACACGTGTAAAAGTGTATTACATGGTATCAAAGCTGATTCTGGAAGCCTATTACATAAATGAATGTAGGTCTTTATGTTAAATTTACAAACTAGGCTTTTCCCATAGGCCCCTGTTATAAGATCAGGCCTGAAAAGGATAACTGTATAATAGATCACTTAGGATGTCAAGGCACATGGGTGCATTTATCTGTCTTATAAAGACAACACACGTAGCTCTGCACATATAAGAAATTACACCAAGAGAAAGGAGAGACACATATTTATACCTGCTCCGAACCACATGTAACTGTGTGCATGTATTTGCAAGGATGAAAATGCACACATGAATGTATTTTATCAAATGTATTTAAAATAAAAAAGTAGAGACCATCACAACCACTAATTTAAAACCAACATCAAAAAACAGAGGTGATCCAAAACACTTAACCCCCTTATAATTAACCATAATATCAACTTTTCATGTGCAAACAATTTAAAGCAACTGACCTGAATGTCGAAGGAGTCTCATTTCAAAACTAGAGGCCAACCGAAACCTGGATTCTCGGTTTTGACCATACCAAATCAGCAGCCAAATTTTGCTGATTGGTTTTGGCTGAAAATGGAAATGGCACCTTCGCCGCCTGAAGAGACTGGGTCCCAACAGGCCAGGCCGGCCACCCGCCCGTCCCAGCCCTCACACGCTGGAAGAAAGTGAATGCTGCTGAGCTGCCCCCCTCCCCTGTCACTTGAACGCCCTGCCCTAGTGGTTTAGTGGTCTCTTCAGGGCAAGAGTTCTGCCTTCTTCTGACGTCAAGGAAATGACGTCAGAAGAAGGCGGGACATCGAGCGAAGGGAAGACTAGTAGAGACGTCGGGAGCGCCACCTCCTTCACTGACGCTGCGCTTTCGCTGCCGGACGGAGGTAAATTAGAAAGGGATCTTGGGGAGGGAGAAGAGAGCGGGCAGTTGGGACATGGGAGCGGGAGGGCAGGGGAGAGAGGAGCATGGATGGGAGGGCAGCGATCATTTTCACGGAGAGGAGGGCGGGCGCGTGCCAACTGTTCGTCTGCAGGGGGCGCTGGGGGTGCCAACTGATCTTCTGCAGGGGGGCACCACAGACCCTTGGCACGGCCCTGGGGATATCCCCCCATAACATGGGCCCAATATATATCAGGAGTTTCGAGATCTTCTAAAGAGCAGCCCCAGGCTGTTCCTAATTTAAACCTGACAGAATTCTTGGAGAGTTCTCTTGAACTTATTACTGAAAGAACGACTTTGATAGTAACTTTCGCTCTTGAATTAGACAGGAACAATATTTTCCGATCATATTTTCGCCATATAAATGACTCTTTCCTGGGACAAAAGATACAAGTTTTTCATGATATGGCAAGAAGTACACAGAAGGGGAGGAAAGAATTCTTGATGTATAAATCAAGAATTCTTAAACTGGGTGGTACCTTTTTGTTAAAATTTCCTTGTAAATGTCATGTTTCTTTTTAGTTGGTAAAGTATGTTTTCTTCACTCCCAAGAAACTGTTAGAATTTATTGAATCGAAAGAAAAGATTGGACCACCTGTGGATTTGCCTTCCTAGTTAGAGGAGTGTGGTAGCCGTGTTAGTCCACTCTTAAGGTTATCAATAGAAATCAAACAAAATAAAACATGGAAAAGAAAATAAGATGATACCTTTTTTATTGGACATAACTTAATACATTTCTTGATTAGCTTTCGAAGGTTGCCCTTCTTCCTCAGATCGGAAATAAGCAAATGTGCTAGCTGACAGTGTATATAAGTGAAAACATTCAAGCATTACTATGACAGTCTGACAGGGTGGGAGGATGGGGGTGGGTCGGAGGTATGCATGGGGACATCAAAGCATATCATTGATATTCTAACAGGATGGGTGTGGATAGGTGAGGGGTGGGGTGATCAACAGAGACATACAGCTTTATGGTTTATAATGGGCTAGGAACCCCAGGTCTTACGTTCTTGTATGGTTTTAAAGTTACCTTTCAGGATTCTCACTGTGAAGTCACTGGTACAGTGTCCTGGTCTTGTAAAATGTTGACCAACAGGGGTGGGAGCCCTACTGGCACCAGTATTGTTCATGTGATGATACAAGAACGTAAGACCTTTGAAGTCAGAATGATTGAATATTTTAACACCCAACAGAAAGGACTTAACAAGGATCTGGGGTTCCTAACCCATTATAAACCATAAAGCTGTATGTCTCTGTTGATCACCCCACCCCTCACCTATCCACACCCATCCTGTTAGAATATCAATGATATGCTTTGATGTCCCCATGCATACCTCCTACCCACCCCCATCCTCCCACCCTGTCAGACTGTCATAGTAATGCTTGAATGTTTTCACTTATATACACTGTCAGCTAGCACATTTGCTTATTTCCGATCTGAGGAAGAAGGGCGACCTTCAAAAGCTAATCAAGAAATGTATTAAGTTATGTCCAATAAAAAAGGTATCATCTTATTTTCTTTTCCATGTTTTATTTTGTTTGATTTCTATTGATAACCTTCCTAGTTAGAAATGCTGTTATGTTACATCGGCTGTAGACATCTGACTCTCCCCACTGTTAGTAATTTAATTTAATTTACTATATATTTTCCATTAAAAATTTCCTAGTATCTTGATTCAAAAATATTGTGGACAAATTTAACATGATATCTTTTCATACTATATTATTATTTGATATAAGTAAATATTGCCTTTTGTTTTATTATATCTGTAATTGCCAAACATTTATGTTTATTGATATAAATGTAAAACCAATAAATATAAAATTATGGCAAAACACGTAAGCCCGGGGTGGTTGGCTCTATGGGTACCGCTGTCCACTGGGGAACAGGGTGTTGAGAATTTAGGGGTCCCGAGCCCCCCCAAGAAGGCTAGAGTGACCTTAATCTGACTCCATCTCTAAATAACACTAGTACTGGGGTAATCAAGGAGTTATTGCCTCTAAGGGAGACGTTAGGTCTAAGGAAAAGATACCAGCCTTATGACAAACTGGATTTAGATTTCAAGTTATACAATGCATTTATACTTACAGCCTTTGATCATTAAGTGAAGCCCACAAATCATCATTTGGAATGAGGAGTTTTTA